>NW_027102619.1:0-214267 GCF_035609145.1 Eleutherodactylus coqui | reverse complement strand
TCACTTTGGGTTGACAATTGGCATGGTCATGGTGTAGGCCGAGCCTTTTTTGCCACTTCATCCGCCTCCGATCAAGCATAATGCCTTGCCCATAAGCATTCCCCTCCCTGGAATAACTTAACCTACCCATTCCCCTATCTGGAATAACTGTACCTACCACAAAAGAAGTGATAAGCAGCGATCAATTTGACTGTTGTAGGCTGCCGTATCCCGCTTAAGGGCGAATTTCAAACGTTGTCCATCACAGAGACAAATGATCTGGCTCCAGCAGCGTCTATAGGAGTATCTGTCTGCTCACTTCTAGCTCCAGTGGAGACTGATGGAAAAATGGCCGCTAACAACCTGTGATCCTTGTTCCGGGTGCGCGTGTCACCATCGAGCCTTAATGACATCATAAAGCTGCTTCAAGTGCAAGACTTGCAGGCTTATATACAGTCTATCTATCTATCTATCTATCTATCTATCTATCTAATGTATGTTACTGCATAGATATATATCTAGCTATATAAATAGATAGCTATATATCAATATAGATATTTCTACAAATATCTAGCTTTACGTATAAATTTAAACTTCTATAGTTATGGTTTTGTAGGGCTGAAAACATACATACAAAATTTGTATTATTATCAGCATTATTCTTATAATTGCCATTGATGTTATTCCAGGGGCAGGTAATAAACCGCATGAGGCTTTGACCAATTTTTACCATTTTAGTAAAAAGCTGCATTGACTGCACTTCTGCATTTTGTGGGATATGGTAGGACTGCAAGCAAATCCTGAGACAAGATATATCAAAAACACTCCATACAGCATGCGATTTCATTTTCCAAGATAGAAACATTGGTCACGCTGAACATTGTTGAACGTTTTCGCTGCAAATGCATCCTGAGACGCTTGGATCCAGGTTCTATCATTCATGCTGCGCCATTTCAACCAACCTGTGTGGCTCATATTTCACTTTGGGTTGACGAGTTGCATGGTCATGGTGTAGGCCGAGCCTTTTTTGCCACTTCATCCGCCTCCGATCAAGCATAATGCCTTGCCCATAAGCATTCCCCACCCTGGAATATCTTAACCTACCCATTCCCCTATCTGGAATAACTGTACCTCCCTCAAAAGAAGTGATAAGCCGCAATATATTTGACTGTTGTAGGCTGCCGTCTCCCGCTTAAGGGCGAATTTCAAACGTTGTCCATCACAGAGACAAATGATCTGGCTCCAGCCGCGTCTATAGGAGTATCTGTCTGCTCACTTCTAGCTCCAGTGGAGACTGATGGAAAAATGGCCGCTAACAACCTGTGGTCCTTGTTCCGGGTGCGCGTGTCACCATCGAGCCTTAATGACATCATAAAGCTGCTTCAAGTGCAAGACTTGCAGGCTTATATACAGTCTATCTATCTATCTATCTATCTATCTATCTATCTATCTATCTATCTATCTATCTAATGTATGTTACTGCATAGATATATATCTAGCTATATAAATAGATAGCTATATATCAATATAGATATTTCTACAAATATCTAGCTTTACGTATAAATTTAAACTTCTATAGTTATGGTTTTGTAGGGCTGAAAACATACATACAAAATTTGTATTATTATCAGCATTATTCTTATAATTGCCATTGATGTTATTCCAGGGACAGGTAATAAACCGCATGAGGCTTTGACCAATTTTTACCATTTTAGGTAAAAAGCTGCATTGACTGCACTTCTGCATTTTGTGGGATATGGTAGGACTGCAAGCAAATCCTGAGACAAGATATATCAAAAACACTCCATACAGCATGCAATTTCATTTTCCAAGATAGAAACATTGGTCACGCTGAACATTGTTGAACGTTTTCGCTGCAATGCATCCTGGGACGCTTGGATCCAGGTTCCATCATTCATGTTGCGCTATTTCAACCAACCTGTGTGGCTCATATTCACTTTGGGTTGACAATTGGCATGGTCATGGTGTAGGCCGAGCCTTTTTTGCCACTTCATCCGCCTCCGATCAAGCATAATGCCTTGCCATAAGCATTCCCCTCCCTGGAATAACTTAACCTACCCATTCCCCTATCTGGAATAACTGTACCTACCACAAAAGAAGTGATAAGCAGCGATCAATTTGACTGTTGTAGGCTGCCGTATCCCGCTTAAGGGCGAATTTCAAACGTTGTCCATCACAGAGACAAATGATCTGGCTCCAGCAGCGTCTATAGGAGTATCTGTCTGCTCACTTCTAGCTCCAGTGGAGACTGATGGAAAAATGGCCGCTAACAACCTGTGATCCTTGTTCCGGGTGCGCGTGTCACCATCGAGCCTTAATGACATCATAAAGCTGCTTCAAGTGCAAGACTTGCAGGCTTATATACAGTCTATCTATCTATCTATCTATCTAATGTATGTTACTGCATAGATATATATCTAGCTATATAAATAGATAGCTATATATCAATATAGATATTTCTACAAATATCTAGCTTTACGTATAAATTTAAACTTCTATAGTTATGGTTTTGTAGGGCTGAAAACATACATACAAAATTTGTATTATTATCAGCATTATTCTTATAATTGCCATTGATGTTATTCCAGGGGCAGGTAATAAACCGCATGAGGCTTTGACCAATTTTTACCATTTTAGGTAAAAAGCTGCATTGACTGCACTTCTGCATTTTGTGGGATATGGTAGGACTGCAAGCAAATCCTGAGACAAGATATATCAAAAACACTCCATACAGCATGCGATTTCATTTCCAAGATAGAAACATTGGTCACGCTGAACATTGTTGAACGTTTTCACTGCAATGCATCCTGAGACGCTTGGATCCAGGTTCTATCATTCATGCTGCGCCATTTCAACCAACCTGTGTGGCTCATATTCACTTTGGGTTGACGAGTTGCATGGTCATGGTGTAGGCCGAGCCTTTTTTGCCACTTCATCCGCCTCCGATCAAGCATAATGCCTTGCCCATAAGCATTCCCCACCCTGGAATATCTTAACCTACCCATTCCCCTATCTGGAATAACTGTACCTCCCTCAAAAGAAGTGATAAGCCGCAATATATTTGACTGTTGTAGGCTGCCGTCTCCCGCTTAAGGGCGAATTTCAAACGTTGTCCATCACAGAGACAAATGATCTGGCTCCCAGCCGCGTCTATAGGAGTATCTGTCTGCTCACTTCTAGCTCCAGTGGAGACTGATGGAAAAATGGCCGCTAACAACCTGTGGTCCTTGTTCCGGGTGCGCGTGTCACCATCGAGCCTTAATGACATCATAAAGCTGCTTCAAGTGCAAGACTTGCAGGCTTATATACAGTCTATCTATCTATCTATCTATCTATCTATCTATCTATCTAATGTATGTTACTGCATAGATATATATCTAGCTATATAAATAGATAGCTATATATCAATATAGATATTTCTACAAATATCTAGCTTTACGTATAAATTTAAACTTCTATAGTTATGGTTTTGTAGGGCTGAAAACATACATACAAAATTTGTATTATTATCAGCATTATTCTTATAATTGCCATTGATGTTATTCCAGGGACAGGTAATAAACCGCATGAGGCTTTGACCAATTTTTACCATTTTAGGTAAAAAGCTGCATTGACTGCACTTCTGCATTTTGTGGGATATGGTAGGACTGCAAGCAAATCCTGAGACAAGATATATCAAAAACACTCCATACAGCATGCAATTTCATTTTCCAAGATAGAAACATTGGTCACGCTGAACATTGTTGAACGTTTTCGCTGCAATGCATCCTGGGACGCTTGGATCCAGGTTCCATCATTCATGTTGCGCTATTTCAACCAACCTGTGTGGCTCATATTCACTTTGGGTTGACAATTGGCATGGTCATGGTGTAGGCCGAGCCTTTTTTGCCACTTCATCCGCCTCCGATCAAGCATAATGCCTTGCCCATAAGCATTCCCCTCCCTGGAATAACTTAACCTACCCATTCCCCTATCTGGAATAACTGTACCTACCACAAAAGAAGTGATAAGCAGCGATCAATTTGACTGTTGTAGGCTGCCGTATCCCGCTTAAGGGCGAATTTCAAAACGTTGTCCATCACAGAGACAAATGATCTGGCTCCAGCAGCGTCTATAGGAGTATCTGTCTGCTCACTTCTAGCTCCAGTGGAGACTGATGGAAAAATGGCCGCTAACAACCTGTGATCCTTGTTCCGGGTGCGCGTGTCACCATCGAGCCTTAATGACATCATAAAGCTGCTTCAAGTGCAAGACTTGCAGGCTTATATACAGTCTATCTATCTATCTATCTATCTAATGTATGTTACTGCATAGATATATATCTAGCTATATAAATAGATAGCTATATATCAATATAGATATTTCTACAAATATCTAGCTTTACGTATAAATTTAAACTTCTATAGTTATGGTTTTGTAGGGCTGAAAACATACATACAAAATTTGTATTATTATCAGCATTATTCTTATAATTGCCATTGATGTTATTCCAGGGGCAGGTAATAAACCGCATGAGGCTTTGACCAATTTTTACCATTTTAGGTAAAAAGCTGCATTGACTGCACTTCTGCATTTTGTGGATATGGTAGGACTGCAAGCAAATCCTGAGACAAGATATATCAAAAACACTCCATACAGCATGCGATTTCATTTTCCAAGATAGAAACATTGGTCACGCTGAACATTGTTGAACGTTTTCGCTGCAATGCATCCTGAGACGCTTGGATCCAGGTTCTATCATTCATGCTGCGCCATTTCAACCAACCTGTGTGGCTCATATTCACTTTGGGTTGACGAGTTGCATGGTCCATGGTGTAGGCCGAGCCTTTTTTGCCACTTCATCCGCCTCCGATCAAGCATAATGCCTTGCCCATAAGCATTCCCCACCCTGGAATATCTTAACCTACCCATTCCCCTATCTGGAATAACTGTACCTCCCTCAAAAGAAGTGATAAGCCGCAATATATTTGACTGTTGTAGGCTGCCGTCTCCCGCTTAAGGGCGAATTTCAAACGTTGTCCATCACAGAGACAAATGATCTGGCTCCAGCCGCGTCTATAGGAGTATCTGTCTGCTCACTTCTAGCTCCAGTGGAGACTGATGGAAAAATGGCCGCTAACAACCTGTGGTCCTTGTTCCGGGTGCGCGTGTCACCATCGAGCCTTAATGACATCATAAAGCTGCTTCAAGTGCAAGACTTGCAGGCTTATATACAGTCTATCTATCTATCTATCTATCTATCTATCTATCTATCTATCTAATGTATGTTACTGCATAGATATATATCTAGCTATATAAATAGATAGCTATATATCAATATAGATATTTCTACAAATATCTAGCTTTACGTATAAATTTAAACTTCTATAGTTATGGTTTTGTAGGGCTGAAAACATACATACAAAATTTGTATTATTATCAGCATTATTCTTATAATTGCCATTGATGTTATTCCAGGGACAGGTAATAAACCGCATGAGGCTTTGACCAATTTTTACCATTTTAGGTAAAAAGCTGCATTGACTGCACTTCTGCATTTTGTGGGATATTAGGACTGCAAGCAAATCCTGAGACAAGATATATCAAAAACACTCCATACAGCATGCAATTTCATTTTCCAAGATAGAAACATTGGTCACGCTGAACATTGTTGAACGTTTTCGCTGCAATGCATCCTGGGACGCTTGGATCCAGGTTCCATCATTCATGTTGCGCTATTTCAACCAACCTGTGTGGCTCATATTCACTTTGGGTTGACAATTGGCATGGTCATGGTGTAGGCCGAGCCTTTTTTGCCACTTCATCCGCCTCCGATCAAGCATAATGCCTTGCCCATAAGCATTCCCCTCCCTGGAATAACTTAACCTACCCATTCCCCTATCTGGAATAACTGTACCTACCACAAAAGAAGTGATAAGCAGCGATCAATTTGACTGTTGTAGGCTGCCGTATCCCGCTTAAGGGCGAATTTCAAACGTTGTCCATCACAGAGACAAATGATCTGGCTCCAGCAGCGTCTATAGGAGTATCTGTCTGCTCACTTCTAGCTCCAGTGGAGACTGATGGAAAAATGGCCGCTAACAACCTGTGATCCTTGTTCCGGGTGCGCGTGTCACCATCGAGCCTTAATGACATCATAAAGCTGCTTCAAGTGCAAGACTTGCAGGCTTATATACAGTCTATCTATCTATCTATCTATCTATCTATCTATCTATCTATCTATCTATCTATCTAATGTATGTTACTGCATAGATATATATCTAGCTATATAAATAGATAGCTATATATCAATATAGATATTTCTACAAATATCTAGCTTTACGTATAAATTTAAACTTCTATAGTTATGGTTTTGTAGGGCTGAAAACATACATACAAAATTTGTATTATTATCAGCATTATTCTTATAATTGCCATTGATGTTATTCCAGGGGCAGGTAATAAACCGCATGAGGCTTTGACCAATTTTTACCATTTTAGGTAAAAAGCTGCATTGACTGCACTTCTGCATTTTGTGGGATATGGTAGGACTGCAAGCAAATCCTGAGACAAGATATATCAAAAACACTCCATACAGCATGCGATTTCATTTTCCAAGATAGAAACATTGGTCACGCTGAACATTGTTGAACGTTTTCACTGCAATGCATCCTGAGACGCTTGGATCCAGGTTCTATCATTCATGCTGCGCCATTTCAACCAACCTGTGTGGCTCATATTCACTTTGGGTTGACGAGTTGCATGGTCATGGTGTAGGCCGAGCCTTTTTTGCCACTTCATCCGCCTCCGATCAAGCATAATGCCTTGCCCATAAGCATTCCCCACCCTGGAATATCTTAACCTACCCATTCCCCTATCTGGAATAACTGTACCTCCCTCAAAAGAAGTGATAAGCCGCAATATATTTGACTGTTGTAGGCTGCCGTCTCCCGCTTAAGGGCGAATTTCAAACGTTGTCCATCACAGAGACAAATGATCTGGCTCCAGCCGCGTCTATAGGAGTATCTGTCTGCTCACTTCTAGCTCCAGTGGAGACTGATGGAAAAATGGCCGCTAACAACCTGTGGTCCTTGTTCCGGGTGCGCGTGTCACCATCGAGCCTTAATGACATCATAAAGCTGCTTCAAGTGCAAGACTTGCAGGCTTATATACAGTCTATCTATCTATCTATCTATCTAATGTATGTTACTGCATAGATATATATCTAGCTATATAAATAGATAGCTATATATCAATATAGATATTTCTACAAATATCTAGCTTTACGTATAAATTTAAACTTCTATAGTTATGGTTTTGTAGGGCTGAAAACATACATACAAAATTTGTATTATTATCAGCATTATTCTTATAATTGCCATTGATGTTATTCCAGGGGCAGGTAATAAACCGCATGAGGCTTTGACCAATTTTTACCATTTTAGGTAAAAAGCTGCATTGACTGCACTTCTGCATTTTGTGGGATATGGTAGGACTGCAAGCAAATCCTGAGACAAGATATATCAAAAACACTCCATACAGCATGCGATTTCATTTTCCAAGATAGAAACATTGGTCACGCTGAACATTGTTGAACGTTTCGCTGCAATGCATCCTGAGACGCTTGGATCCAGGTTCTATCATTCATGCTGCGCCATTTCAACCAACCTGTGTGGCTCATATTCACTTTGGGTTGACGAGTTGCATGGTCATGGTGTAGGCCGAGCCTTTTTTGCCACTTCATCCGCCTCCGATCAAGCATAATGCCTTGCCCATAAGCATTCCCCACCCTGGAATATCTTAACCTACCCATTCCCCTATCTGGAATAACTGTACCTCCCTCAAAAGAAGTGATAAGCCGCAATATATTTGACTGTTGTAGGCTGCCGTCTCCCGCTTAAGGGCGAATTTCAAACGTTGTCCATCACAGAGACAAATGATCTGGCTCCAGCCGCGTCTATAGGAGTATCTGTCTGCTCACTTCTAGCTCCAGTGGAGACTGATGGAAAAATGGCCGCTAACAACCTGTGGTCCTTGTTCCGGGTGCGCGTGTCACCATCGAGCCTTAATGACATCATAAAGCTGCTTCAAGTGCAAGACTTGCAGGCTTATATACAGTCTATCTATCTATCTATCTATCTATCTATCTATCTATCTATCTATCTAATGTATGTTACTGCATAGATATATATCTAGCTATATAAATAGATAGCTATATATCAATATAGATATTTCTACAAATATCTAGCTTTACGTATAAATTTAAACTTCTATAGTTATGGTTTTGTAGGGCTGAAAACATACATACAAAATTTGTATTATTATCAGCATTATTCTTATAATTGCCATTGATGTTATTCCAGGGACAGGTAATAAACCGCATGAGGCTTTGACCAATTTTTACCATTTTAGGTAAAAAGCTGCATTGACTGCACTTCTGCATTTTGTGGGATATGGTAGGACTGCAAGCAAATCCTGAGACAAGATATATCAAAAACACTCCATACAGCATGCAATTTCATTTTCCAAGATAGAAACATTGGTCACGCTGAACATTGTTGAACGTTTTCGCTGCAATGCATCCTGGGACGCTTGGATCCAGGTTCCATCATTCATGTTGCGCTATTTCAACCAACCTGTGTGGCTCATATTCACTTTGGGTTGACAATTGGCATGGTCATGGTGTAGGCCGAGCCTTTTTTGCCACTTCATCCGCCTCCGATCAAGCATAATGCCTTGCCCATAAGCATTCCCCTCCCTGGAATAACTTAACCTACCCATTCCCCTATCTGGAATAACTGTACCTACCACAAAAGAAGTGATAAGCAGCGATCAATTTGACTGTTGTAGGCTGCCGTATCCCGCTTAAGGGCGAATTTCAAACGTTGTCCATCACAGAGACAAATGATCTGGCTCCAGCAGCGTCTATAGGAGTATCTGTCTGCTCACTTCTAGCTCCAGTGGAGACTGATGGAAAAATGGCCGCTAACAACCTGTGATCCTTGTTCCGGGTGCGCGTGTCACCATCGAGCCTTAATGACATCATAAAGCTGCTTCAAGTGCAAGACTTGCAGGCTTATATACAGTCTATCTATCTATCTATCTATCTATCTATCTATCTATCTATCTATCTATCTAATGTATGTTACTGCATAGATATATATCTAGCTATATAAATAGATAGCTATATATCAATATAGATATTTCTACAAATATCTAGCTTTACGTATAAATTTAAACTTCTATAGTTATGGTTTGTAGGGCTGAAAACATACATACAAAATTTGTATTATTATCAGCATTATTCTTATAATTGCCATTGATGTTATTCCAGGGGCAGGTAATAAACCGCATGAGGCTTTGACCAATTTTTACCATTTTAGGTAAAAAGCTGCATTGACTGCACTTCTGCATTTTGTGGGATATGGTAGGACTGCAAGCAAATCCTGAGACAAGATATATCAAAAACACTCCATACAGCATGCGATTTCATTTTCCAAGATAGAAACATTGGTCACGCTGAACATTGTTGAACGTTTTCACTGCAATGCATCCTGAGACGCTTGGATCCAGGTTCTATCATTCATGCTGCGCCATTTCAACCAACCTGTGTGGCTCATATTCACTTTGGGTTGACGAGTTGCATGGTCATGGTGTAGGCCGAGCCTTTTTTGCCACTTCATCCGCCTCCGATCAAGCATAATGCCTTGCCCATAAGCATTCCCCACCCTGGAATATCTTAACCTACCCATTCCCCTATCTGGAATAACTGTACCTCCCTCAAAAGAAGTGATAAGCCGCAATATATTTGACTGTTGTAGGCTGCCGTCTCCCGCTTAAGGGCGAATTTCAAACGTTGTCCATCACAGAGACAAATGATCTGGCTCCAGCCGCGTCTATAGGAGTATCTGTCTGCTCACTTCTAGCTCCAGTGGAGACTGATGGAAAAATGGCCGCTAACAACCTGTGGTCCTTGTTCCGGGTGCGCGTGTCACCATCGAGCCTTAATGACATCATAAAGCTGCTTCAAGTGCAAGACTTGCAGGCTTATATACAGTCTATCTATCTATCTATCTATCTATCTAATGTATGTTACTGCATAGATATATATCTAGCTATATAAATAGATAGCTATATATCAATATAGATATTTCTACAAATATCTAGCTTTACGTATAAATTTAAACTTCTATAGTTATGGTTTTGTAGGGCTGAAAACATACATACAAAATTTGTATTATTATCAGCATTATTCTTATAATTGCCATTGATGTTATTCCAGGGGCAGGTAATAAACCGCATGAGGCTTTGACCAATTTTTACCATTTTAGGTAAAAAGCTGCATTGACTGCACTTCTGCATTTTGTGGGATATGGTAGGACTGCAAGCAAATCCTGAGACAAGATATATCAAAAACACTCCATACAGCATGCGATTTCATTTTCCAAGATAGAAACATTGGTCACGCTGAACATTGCTGAACGTTTTCGCTGCAATGCATCCTGAGACGCTTGGATCCAGGTTCTATCATTCATGCTGCGCCATTTCAACCAACCTGTGTGGCTCATATTCACTTTGGGTTGACGAGTTGCATGGTCATGGTGTAGGCCGAGCCTTTTTTGCCACTTCATCCGCCTCCGATCAAGCATAATGCCTTGCCCATAAGCATTCCCCACCCTGGAATATCTTAACCTACCCATTCCCCTATCTGGAATAACTGTACCTCCCTCAAAAGAAGTGATAAGCCGCAATATATTTGACTGTTGTAGGCTGCCGTCTCCCGCTTAAGGGCGAATTTCAAACGTTGTCCATCACAGAGACAAATGATCTGGCTCCAGCCGCGTCTATAGGAGTATCTGTCTGCTCACTTCTAGCTCCAGTGGAGACTGATGGAAAAATGGCCGCTAACAACCTGTGGTCCTTGTTCCGGGTGCGCGTGTCACCATCGAGCCTTAATGACATCATAAAGCTGCTTCAAGTGCAAGACTTGCAGGCTTATATACAGTCTATCTATCTATCTATCTATCTATCTATCTATCTAATGTATGTTACTGCATAGATATATATCTAGCTATATAAATAGATAGCTATATATCAATATAGATATTTCTACAAATATCTAGCTTTACGTATAAATTTAAACTTCTATAGTTATGGTTTTGTAGGGCTGAAAACATACATACAAAATTTGTATTATTATCAGCATTATTCTTATAATTGCCATTGATGTTATTCCAGGGACAGGTAATAAACCGCATGAGGCTTTGACCAATTTTTACCATTTTAGGTAAAAAGCTGCATTGACTGCACTTCTGCATTTTGTGGGATATGGTAGGACTGCAAGCAAATCCTGAGACAAGATATATCAAAAACACTCCATACAGCATGCAATTTCATTTTCCAAGATAGAAACATTGGTCACGCTGAACATTGTTGAACGTTTTCGCTGCAATGCATCCTGGGACGCTTGGATCCAGGTTCCATCATTCATGTTGCGCTATTTCAACCAACCTGTGTGGCTCATATTCACTTTGGGTTGACAATTGGCATGGTCATGGTGTAGGCCGAGCCTTTTTTGCCACTTCATCCGCCTCCGATCAAGCATAATGCCTTGCCCATAAGCATTCCCCTCCCTGGAATAACTTAACCTACCCATTCCCCTATCTGGAATAACTGTACCTACCACAAAAGAAGTGATAAGCAGCGATCAATTTGACTGTTGTAGGCTGCCGTATCCCGCTTAAGGGCGAATTTCAAACGTTGTCCATCACAGAGACAAATGATCTGGCTCCAGCAGCGTCTATAGGAGTATCTGTCTGCTCACTTCTAGCTCCAGTGGAGACTGATGGAAAAATGGCCGCTAACAACCTGTGATCCTTGTTCCGGGTGCGCGTGTCACCATCGAGCCTTAATGACATCATAAAGCTGCTTCAAGTGCAAGACTTGCAGGCTTATATACAGTCTATCTATCTATCTATCTATCTATCTATCTAATGTATGTTACTGCATAGATATATATCTAGCTATATAAATAGATAGCTATATATCAATATAGATATTTCTACAAATATCTAGCTTTACGTATAAATTTAAACTTCTATAGTTATGGTTTTGTAGGGCTGAAAACATACATACAAAATTTGTATTATTATCAGCATTATTCTTATAATTGCCATTGATGTTATTCCAGGGGCAGGTAATAAACCGCATGAGGCTTTGACCAATTTTTACCATTTTAGGTAAAAAGCTGCATTGACTGCACTTCTGCATTTTGTGGGATATGGTAGGACTGCAAGCAAATCCTGAGACAAGATATATCAAAAACACTCCATACAGCATGCGATTTCATTTTCCAAGATAGAAACATTGGTCACGCTGAACATTGTTGAACGTTTTCACTGCAATGCATCCTGAGACGCTTGGATCCAGGTTCTATCATTCATGCTGCGCCATTTCAACCAACCTGTGTGGCTCATATTCACTTTGGGTTGACGAGTTGCATGGTCATGGTGTAGGCCGAGCCTTTTTTGCCACTTCATCCGCCTCCGATCAAGCATAATGCCTTGCCCATAAGCATTCCCCACCCTGGAATATCTTAACCTACCCATTCCCCTATCTGGAATAACTGTACCTCCCTCAAAAGAAGTGATAAGCCGCAATATATTTGACTGTTGTAGGCTGCCGTCTCCCGCTTAAGGGCGAATTTCAAACGTTGTCCATCACAGAGACAAATGATCTGGCTCCAGCCGCGTCTATAGGAGTATCTGTCTGCTCACTTCTAGCTCCAGTGGAGACTGATGGAAAAATGGCCGCTAACAACCTGTGGTCCTTGTTCCGGGTGCGCGTGTCACCATCGAGCCTTAATGACATCATAAAGCTGCTTCAAGTGCAAGACTTGCAGGCTTATATACAGTCTATCTATCTATCTATCTATCTATCTATCTATCTATCTATCTATCTAATGTATGTTACTGCATAGATATATATCTAGCTATATAAATAGATAGCTATATATCAATATAGATATTTCTACAAATATCTAGCTTTACGTATAAATTTAAACTTCTATAGTTATGGTTTTGTAGGGCTGAAAACATACATACAAAATTTGTATTATTATCAGCATTATTCTTATAATTGCCATTGATGTTATTCCAGGGGCAGGTAATAAACCGCATGAGGCTTTGACCAATTTTTACCATTTTAGGTAAAAAGCTGCATTGACTGCACTTCTGCATTTTGTGGGATATGGTAGGACTGCAAGCAAATCCTGAGACAAGATATATCAAAAACACTCCATACAGCATGCGATTTCATTTTCCAAGATAGAAACATTGGTCACGCTGAACATTGCTGAACGTTTTCGCTGCAATGCATCCTGAGACGCTTGGATCCAGGTTCTATCATTCATGCTGCGCCATTTCAACCAACCTGTGTGGCTCATATTCACTTTGGGTTGACGAGTTGCATGGTCATGGTGTAGGCCGAGCCTTTTTTGCCACTTCATCCGCCTCCGATCAAGCATAATGCCTTGCCCATAAGCATTCCCCACCCTGGAATATCTTAACCTACCCATTCCCCTATCTGGAATAACTGTACCTCCCTCAAAAGAAGTGATAAGCCGCAATATATTTGACTGTTGTAGGCTGCCGTCTCCCGCTTAAGGGCGAATTTCAAACGTTGTCCATCACAGAGACAAATGATCTGGCTCCAGCCGCGTCTATAGGAGTATCTGTCTGCTCACTTCTAGCTCCAGTGGAGACTGATGGAAAAATGGCCGCTAACAACCTGTGGTCCTTGTTCCGGGTGCGCGTGTCACCATCGAGCCTTAATGACATCATAAAGCTGCTTCAAGTGCAAGACTTGCAGGCTTATATACAGTCTATCTATCTATCTATCTATCTATCTATCTATCTATCTAATGTATGTTACTGCATAGATATATATCTAGCTATATAAATAGATAGCTATATATCAATATAGATATTTCTACAAATATCTAGCTTTACGTATAAATTTAAACTTCTATAGTTATGGTTTTGTAGGGCTGAAAACATACATACAAAATTTGTATTATTATCAGCATTATTCTTATAATTGCCATTGATGTTATTCCAGGGACAGGTAATAAACCGCATGAGGCTTTGACCAATTTTTACCATTTTAGGTAAAAAGCTGCATTGACTGCACTTCTGCATTTTGTGGGATATGGTAGGACTGCAAGCAAATCCTGAGACAAGATATATCAAAAACACTCCATACAGCATGCAATTTCATTTTCCAAGATAGAAACATTGGTCACGCTGAACATTGTTGAACGTTTTCGCTGCAATGCATCCTGGGACGCTTGGATCCAGGTTCCATCATTCATGTTGCGCTATTTCAACCAACCTGTGTGGCTCATATTCACTTTGGGTTGACAATTGGCATGGTCATGGTGTAGGCCGAGCCTTTTTTGCCACTTCATCCGCCTCCGATCAAGCATAATGCCTTGCCCATAAGCATTCCCCTCCCTGGAATAACTTAACCTACCCATTCCCCTATCTGGAATAACTGTACCTACCACAAAAGAAGTGATAAGCAGCGATCAATTTGACTGTTGTAGGCTGCCGTATCCCGCTTAAGGGCGAATTTCAAACGTTGTCCATCACAGAGACAAATGATCTGGCTCCAGCAGCGTCTATAGGAGTATCTGTCTGCTCACTTCTAGCTCCAGTGGAGACTGATGGAAAAATGGCCGCTAACAACCTGTGATCCTTGTTCCGGGTGCGCGTGTCACCATCGAGCCTTAATGACATCATAAAGCTGCTTCAAGTGCAAGACTTGCAGGCTTATATACAGTCTATCTATCTATCTATCTATCTAATGTATGTTACTGCATAGATATATATCTAGCTATATAAATAGATAGCTATATATCAATATAGATATTTCTACAAATATCTAGCTTTACGTATAAATTTAAACTTCTATAGTTATGGTTTTGTAGGGCTGAAAACATACATACAAAATTTGTATTATTATCAGCATTATTCTTATAATTGCCATTGATGTTATTCCAGGGGCAGGTAATAAACCGCATGAGGCTTTGACCAATTTTTACCATTTTAGGTAAAAAGCTGCATTGACTGCACTTCTGCATTTTGTGGGATATGGTAGGACTGCAAGCAAATCCTGAGACAAGATATATCAAAAACACTCCATACAGCATGCGATTTCATTTTCCAAGATAGAAACATTGGTCACGCTGAACATTGTTGAACGTTTTCACTGCAATGCATCCTGAGACGCTTGGATCCAGGTTCTATCATTCATGCTGCGCCATTTCAACCAACCTGTGTGGCTCATATTCACTTTGGGTTGACGAGTTGCATGGTCATGGTGTAGGCCGAGCCTTTTTTGCCACTTCATCCGCCTCCGATCAAGCATAATGCCTTGCCCATAAGCATTCCCCACCCTGGAATATCTTAACCTACCCATTCCCCTATCTGGAATAACTGTACCTCCCTCAAAAGAAGTGATAAGCCGCAATATATTTGACTGTTGTAGGCTGCCGTCTCCCGCTTAAGGGCGAATTTCAAACGTTGTCCATCACAGAGACAAATGATCTGGCTCCAGCCGCGTCTATAGGAGTATCTGTCTGCTCACTTCTAGCTCCAGTGGAGACTGATGGAAAAATGGCCGCTAACAACCTGTGGTCCTTGTTCCGGGTGCGCGTGTCACCATCGAGCCTTAATGACATCATAAAGCTGCTTCAAGTGCAAGACTTGCAGGCTTATATACAGTCTATCTATCTATCTATCTATCTATCTATCTATCTATCTATCTATCTAATGTATGTTACTGCATAGATATATATCTAGCTATATAAATAGATAGCTATATATCAATATAGATATTTCTACAAATATCTAGCTTTACGTATAAATTTAAACTTCTATAGTTATGGTTTTGTAGGGCTGAAAACATACATACAAAATTTGTATTATTATCAGCATTATTCTTATAATTGCCATTGATGTTATTCCAGGGACAGGTAATAAACCGCATGAGGCTTTGACCAATTTTTACCATTTTAGGTAAAAAGCTGCATTGACTGCACTTCTGCATTTTGTGGGATATGGTAGGACTGCAAGCAAATCCTGAGACAAGATATATCAAAAACACTCCATACAGCATGCAATTTCATTTTCCAAGATAGAAACATTGGTCACGCTGAACATTGTTGAACGTTTTCGCTGCAATGCATCCTGGGACGCTTGGATCCAGGTTCCATCATTCATGTTGCGCTATTTCAACCAACCTGTGTGGCTCATATTCACTTTGGGTTGACAATTGGCATGGTCATGGTGTAGGCCGAGCCTTTTTTGCCACTTCATCCGCCTCCGATCAAGCATAATGCCTTGCCCATAAGCATTCCCCTCCCTGGAATAACTTAACCTACCCATTCCCCTATCTGGAATAACTGTACCTACCACAAAAGAAGTGATAAGCAGCGATCAATTTGACTGTTGTAGGCTGCCGTATCCCGCTTAAGGGCGAATTTCAAACGTTGTCCATCACAGAGACAAATGATCTGGCTCCAGCAGCGTCTATAGGAGTATCTGTCTGCTCACTTCTAGCTCCAGTGGAGACTGATGGAAAAATGGCCGCTAACAACCTGTGATCCTTGTTCCGGGTGCGCGTGTCACCATCGAGCCTTAATGACATCATAAAGCTGCTTCAAGTGCAAGACTTGCAGGCTTATATACAGTCTATCTATCTATCTATCTATCTAATGTATGTTACTGCATAGATATATATCTAGCTATATAAATAGATAGCTATATATCAATATAGATATTTCTACAAATATCTAGCTTTACGTATAAATTTAAACTTCTATAGTTATGGTTTTGTAGGGCTGAAAACATACATACAAAATTTGTATTATTATCAGCATTATTCTTATAATTGCCATTGATGTTATTCCAGGGGCAGGTAATAAACCGCATGAGGCTTTGACCAATTTTTACCATTTTAGGTAAAAAGCTGCATTGACTGCACTTCTGCATTTTGTGGGATATGGTAGGACTGCAAGCAAATCCTGAGACAAGATATATCAAAAACACTCCATACAGCATGCGATTTCATTTTCCAAGATAGAAACATTGGTCACGCTGAACATTGTTGAACGTTTTCGCTGCAATGCATCCTGAGACGCTTGGATCCAGGTTCTATCATTCATGCTGCGCCATTTCAACCAACCTGTGTGGCTCATATTCACTTTGGGTTGACGAGTTGCATGGTCATGGTGTAGGCCGAGCCTTTTTTGCCACTTCATCCGCCTCCGATCAAGCATAATGCCTTGCCCATAAGCATTCCCCACCCTGGAATATCTTAACCTACCCATTCCCCTATCTGGAATAACTGTACCTCCCTCAAAAGAAGTGATAAGCCGCAATATATTTGACTGTTGTAGGCTGCCGTCTCCCGCTTAAGGGCGAATTTCAAACGTTGTCCATCACAGAGACAAATGATCTGGCTCCAGCCGCGTCTATAGGAGTATCTGTCTGCTCACTTCTAGCTCCAGTGGAGACTGATGGAAAAATGGCCGCTAACAACCTGTGGTCCTTGTTTCGGGTGCGCGTGTCACCATCGAGCCTTAATGACATCATAAAGCTGCTTCAAGTGCAAGACTTGCAGGCTTATATACAGTCTATCTATCTATCTATCTATCTATCTATCTATCTAATGTATGTTACTGCATAGATATATATCTAGCTATATAAATAGATAGCTATATATCAATATAGATATTTCTACAAATATCTAGCTTTACGTATAAATTTAAACTTCTATAGTTATGGTTTTGTAGGGCTGAAAACATACATACAAAATTTGTATTATTATCAGCATTATTCTTATAATTGCCATTGATGTTATTCCAGGGACAGGTAATAAACCGCATGAGGCTTTGACCAATTTTTACCATTTTAGGTAAAAAGCTGCATTGACTGCACTTCTGCATTTTGTGGGATATGGTAGGACTGCAAGCAAATCCTGAGACAAGATATATCAAAAACACTCCATACAGCATGCAATTTCATTTTCCAAGATAGAAACATTGGTCACGCTGAACATTGTTGAACGTTTTCGCTGCAATGCATCCTGGGACGCTTGGATCCAGGTTCCATCATTCATGTTGCGCTATTTCAACCAACCTGTGTGGCTCATATTCACTTTGGGTTGACAATTGGCATGGTCATGGTGTAGGCCGAGCCTTTTTTGCCACTTCATCCGCCTCCGATCAAGCATAATGCCTTGCCCATAAGCATTCCCCTCCCTGGAATAACTTAACCTACCCATTCCCCTATCTGGAATAACTGTACCTACCACAAAAGAAGTGATAAGCAGCGATCAATTTGACTGTTGTAGGCTGCCGTATCCCGCTTAAGGGCGAATTTCAAACGTTGTCCATCACAGAGACAAATGATCTGGCTCCAGCAGCGTCTATAGGAGTATCTGTCTGCTCACTTCTAGCTCCAGTGGAGACTGATGGAAAAATGGCCGCTAACAACCTGTGATCCTTGTTCCGGGTGCGCGTGTCACCATCGAGCCTTAATGACATCATAAAGCTGCTTCAAGTGCAAGACTTGCAGGCTTATATACAGTCTATCTATCTATCTATCTATCTATCTATCTAATGTATGTTACTGCATAGATATATATCTAGCTATATAAATAGATAGCTATATATCAATATAGATATTTCTACAAATATCTAGCTTTACGTATAAATTTAAACTTCTATAGTTATGGTTTTGTAGGGCTGAAAACATACATACAAAATTTGTATTATTATCAGCATTATTCTTATAATTGCCATTGATGTTATTCCAGGGGCAGGTAATAAACCGCATGAGGCTTTGACCAATTTTTACCATTTTAGGTAAAAAGCTGCATTGACTGCACTTCTGCATTTTGTGGGATATGGTAGGACTGCAAGCAAATCCTGAGACAAGATATATCAAAAACACTCCATACAGCATGCGATTTCATTTTCCAAGATAGAAACATTGGTCACGCTGAACATTGTTGAACGTTTTCGCTGCAATGCATCCTGAGACGCTTGGATCCAGGTTCTATCATTCATGCTGCGCCATTTCAACCAACCTGTGTGGCTCATATTCACTTTGGGTTGACGAGTTGCATGGTCATGGTGTAGGCCGAGCCTTTTTTGCCACTTCATCCGCCTCCGATCAAGCATAATGCCTTGCCCATAAGCATTCCCCACCCTGGAATATCTTAACCTACCCATTCCCCTATCTGGAATAACTGTACCTCCCTCAAAAGAAGTGATAAGCCGCAATATATTTGACTGTTGTAGGCTGCCGTCTCCCGCTTAAGGGCGAATTTCAAACGTTGTCCATCACAGAGACAAATGATCTGGCTCCAGCCGCGTCTATAGGAGTATCTGTCTGCTCACTTCTAGCTCCAGTGGAGACTGATGGAAAAATGGCCGCTAACAACCTGTGGTCCTTGTTCCGGGTGCGCGTGTCACCATCGAGCCTTAATGACATCATAAAGCTGCTTCAAGTGCAAGACTTGCAGGCTTATATACAGTCTATCTATCTATCTATCTATCTATCTATCTATCTATCTAATGTATGTTACTGCATAGATATATATCTAGCTATATAAATAGATAGCTATATATCAATATAGATATTTCTACAAATATCTAGCTTTACGTATAAATTTAAACTTCTATAGTTATGGTTTTGTAGGGCTGAAAACATACATACAAAATTTGTATTATTATCAGCATTATTCTTATAATTGCCATTGATGTTATTCCAGGGGCAGGTAATAAACCGCATGAGGCTTTGACCAATTTTTACCATTTTAGGTAAAAAGCTGCATTGACTGCACTTCTGCATTTTGTGGGATATGGTAGGACTGCAAGCAAATCCTGAGACAAGATATATCAAAAACACTCCATACAGCATGCGATTTCATTTTCCAAGATAGAAACATTGGTCACGCTGAACATTGTTGAACGTTTTCGCTGCAATGCATCCTGAGACGCTTGGATCCAGGTTCTATCATTCATGCTGCGCCATTTCAACCAACCTGTGTGGCTCATATTCACTTTGGGTTGACGAGTTGCATGGTCATGGTGTAGGCCGAGCCTTTTTTGCCACTTCATCCGCCTCCGATCAAGCATAATGCCTTGCCCATAAGCATTCCCCACCCTGGAATATCTTAACCTACCCATTCCCCTATCTGGAATAACTGTACCTCCCTCAAAAGAAGTGATAAGCCGCAATATATTTGACTGTTGTAGGCTGCCGTCTCCCGCTTAAGGGCGAATTTCAAACGTTGTCCATCACAGAGACAAATGATCTGGCTCCAGCCGCGTCTATAGGAGTATCTGTCTGCTCACTTCTAGCTCCAGTGGAGACTGATGGAAAAATGGCCGCTAACAACCTGTGGTCCTTGTTCCGGGTGCGCGTGTCACCATCGAGCCTTAATGACATCATAAAGCTGCTTCAAGTGCAAGACTTGCAGGCTTATATACAGTCTATCTATCTATCTATCTATCTATCTATCTATCTATCTATCTATCTATCTAATGTATGTTACTGCATAGATATATATCTAGCTATATAAATAGATAGCTATATATCAATATAGATATTTCTACAAATATCTAGCTTTACGTATAAATTTAAACTTCTATAGTTATGGTTTTGTAGGGCTGAAAACATACATACAAAATTTGTATTATTATCAGCATTATTCTTATAATTGCCATTGATGTTATTCCAGGGACAGGTAATAAACCGCATGAGGCTTTGACCAATTTTTACCATTTTAGGTAAAAAGCTGCATTGACTGCACTTCTGCATTTTGTGGGATATGGTAGGACTGCAAGCAAATCCTGAGACAAGATATATCAAAAACACTCCATACAGCATGCAATTTCATTTTCCAAGATAGAAACATTGGTCACGCTGAACATTGTTGAACGTTTTCGCTGCAATGCATCCTGGGACGCTTGGATCCAGGTTCCATCATTCATGTTGCGCTATTTCAACCAACCTGTGTGGCTCATATTCACTTTGGGTTGACAATTGGCATGGTCATGGTGTAGGCCGAGCCTTTTTTGCCACTTCATCCGCCTCCGATCAAGCATAATGCCTTGCCCATAAGCATTCCCCTCCCTGGAATAACTTAACCTACCCATTCCCCTATCTGGAATAACTGTACCTACCACAAAAGAAGTGATAAGCAGCGATCAATTTGACTGTTGTAGGCTGCCGTATCCCGCTTAAGGGCGAATTTCAAACGTTGTCCATCACAGAGACAAATGATCTGGCTCCAGCAGCGTCTATAGGAGTATCTGTCTGCTCACTTCTAGCTCCAGTGGAGACTGATGGAAAAATGGCCGCTAACAACCTGTGATCCTTGTTCCGGGTGCGCGTGTCACCATCGAGCCTTAATGACATCATAAAGCTGCTTCAAGTGCAAGACTTGCAGGCTTATATACAGTCTATCTATCTATCTATCTATCTATCTATCTATCTAATGTATGTTACTGCATAGATATATATCTAGCTATATAAATAGATAGCTATATATCAATATAGATATTTCTACAAATATCTAGCTTTACGTATAAATTTAAACTTCTATAGTTATGGTTTTGTAGGGCTGAAAACATACATACAAAATTTGTATTATTATCAGCATTATTCTTATAATTGCCATTGATGTTATTCCAGGGGCAGGTAATAAACCGCATGAGGCTTTGACCAATTTTTACCATTTTAGGTAAAAAGCTGCATTGACTGCACTTCTGCATTTTGTGGGATATGGTAGGACTGCAAGCAAATCCTGAGACAAGATATATCAAAAACACTCCATACAGCATGCGATTTCATTTTCCAAGATAGAAACATTGGTCACGCTGAACATTGTTGAACGTTTTCACTGCAATGCATCCTGAGACGCTTGGATCCAGGTTCTATCATTCATGCTGCGCCATTTCAACCAACCTGTGTGGCTCATATTCACTTTGGGTTGACGAGTTGCATGGTCATGGTGTAGGCCGAGCCTTTTTTGCCACTTCATCCGCCTCCGATCAAGCATAATGCCTTGCCCATAAGCATTCCCCACCCTGGAATATCTTAACCTACCCATTCCCCTATCTGGAATAACTGTACCTCCCTCAAAAGAAGTGATAAGCCGCAATATATTTGACTGTTGTAGGCTGCCGTCTCCCGCTTAAGGGCGAATTTCAAACGTTGTCCATCACAGAGACAAATGATCTGGCTCCAGCCGCGTCTATAGGAGTATCTGTCTGCTCACTTCTAGCTCCAGTGGAGACTGATGGAAAAATGGCCGCTAACAACCTGTGGTCCTTGTTCCGGGTGCGCGTGTCACCATCGAGCCTTAATGACATCATAAAGCTGCTTCAAGTGCAAGACTTGCAGGCTTATATACAGTCTATCTATCTATCTATCTATCTATCTATCTAATGTATGTTACTGCATAGATATATATCTAGCTATATAAATAGATAGCTATATATCAATATAGATATTTCTACAAATATCTAGCTTTACGTATAAATTTAAACTTCTATAGTTATGGTTTTGTAGGGCTGAAAACATACATACAAAATTTGTATTATTATCAGCATTATTCTTATAATTGCCATTGATGTTATTCCAGGGGCAGGTAATAAACCGCATGAGGCTTTGACCAATTTTTACCATTTTAGGTAAAAAGCTGCATTGACTGCACTTCTGCATTTTGTGGGATATGGTAGGACTGCAAGCAAATCCTGAGACAAGATATATCAAAAACACTCCATACAGCATGCGATTTCATTTTCCAAGATAGAAACATTGGTCACGCTGAACATTGCTGAACGTTTTCGCTGCAATGCATCCTGAGACGCTTGGATCCAGGTTCTATCATTCATGCTGCGCCATTTCAACCAACCTGTGTGGCTCATATTCACTTTGGGTTGACGAGTTGCATGGTCATGGTGTAGGCCGAGCCTTTTTTGCCACTTCATCCGCCTCCGATCAAGCATAATGCCTTGCCCATAAGCATTCCCCACCCTGGAATATCTTAACCTACCCATTCCCCTATCTGGAATAACTGTACCTCCCTCAAAAGAAGTGATAAGCCGCAATATATTTGACTGTTGTAGGCTGCCGTCTCCCGCTTAAGGGCGAATTTCAAACGTTGTCCATCACAGAGACAAATGATCTGGCTCCAGCCGCGTCTATAGGAGTATCTGTCTGCTCACTTCTAGCTCCAGTGGAGACTGATGGAAAAATGGCCGCTAACAACCTGTGGTCCTTGTTCCGGGTGCGCGTGTCACCATCGAGCCTTAATGACATCATAAAGCTGCTTCAAGTGCAAGACTTGCAGGCTTATATACAGTCTATCTATCTATCTATCTATCTATCTAATGTATGTTACTGCATAGATATATATCTAGCTATATAAATAGATAGCTATATATCAATATAGATATTTCTACAAATATCTAGCTTTACGTATAAATTTAAACTTCTATAGTTATGGTTTTGTAGGGCTGAAAACATACATACAAAATTTGTATTATTATCAGCATTATTCTTATAATTGCCATTGATGTTATTCCAGGGACAGGTAATAAACCGCATGAGGCTTTGACCAATTTTTACCATTTTAGGTAAAAAGCTGCATTGACTGCACTTCTGCATTTTGTGGGATATGGTAGGACTGCAAGCAAATCCTGAGACAAGATATATCAAAAACACTCCATACAGCATGCAATTTCATTTTCCAAGATAGAAACATTGGTCACGCTGAACATTGTTGAACGTTTTCGCTGCAATGCATCCTGGGACGCTTGGATCCAGGTTCCATCATTCATGTTGCGCTATTTCAACCAACCTGTGTGGCTCATATTCACTTTGGGTTGACAATTGGCATGGTCATGGTGTAGGCCGAGCCTTTTTTGCCACTTCATCCGCCTCCGATCAAGCATAATGCCTTGCCCATAAGCATTCCCCTCCCTGGAATAACTTAACCTACCCATTCCCCTATCTGGAATAACTGTACCTACCACAAAAGAAGTGATAAGCAGCGATCAATTTGACTGTTGTAGGCTGCCGTATCCCGCTTAAGGGCGAATTTCAAACGTTGTCCATCACAGAGACAAATGATCTGGCTCCAGCAGCGTCTATAGGAGTATCTGTCTGCTCACTTCTAGCTCCAGTGGAGACTGATGGAAAAATGGCCGCTAACAACCTGTGATCCTTGTTCCGGGTGCGCGTGTCACCATCGAGCCTTAATGACATCATAAAGCTGCTTCAAGTGCAAGACTTGCAGGCTTATATACAGTCTATCTATCTATCTATCTATCTAATGTATGTTACTGCATAGATATATATCTAGCTATATAAATAGATAGCTATATATCAATATAGATATTTCTACAAATATCTAGCTTTACGTATAAATTTAAACTTCTATAGTTATGGTTTTGTAGGGCTGAAAACATACATACAAAATTTGTATTATTATCAGCATTATTCTTATAATTGCCATTGATGTTATTCCAGGGGCAGGTAATAAACCGCATGAGGCTTTGACCAATTTTTACCATTTTAGGTAAAAAGCTGCATTGACTGCACTTCTGCATTTTGTGGGATATGGTAGGACTGCAAGCAAATCCTGAGACAAGATATATCAAAAACACTCCATACAGCATGCGATTTCATTTTCCAAGATAGAAACATTGGTCACGCTGAACATTGTTGAACGTTTTCACTGCAATGCATCCTGAGACGCTTGGATCCAGGTTCTATCATTCATGCTGCGCCATTTCAACCAACCTGTGTGGCTCATATTCACTTTGGGTTGACGAGTTGCATGGTAATGGTGTAGGCCGAGCCTTTTTTGCCACTTCATCCGCCTCCGATCAAGCATAATGCCTTGCCCATAAGCATTCCCCACCCTGGAATATCTTAACCTACCCATTCCCCTATCTGGAATAACTGTACCTCCCTCAAAAGAAGTGATAAGCCGCAATATATTTGACTGTTGTAGGCTGCCGTCTCCCGCTTAAGGGCGAATTTCAAACGTTGTCCATCACAGAGACAAATGATCTGGCTCCAGCCGCGTCTATAGGAGTATCTGTCTGCTCACTTCTAGCTCCAGTGGAGACTGATGGAAAAATGGCCGCTAACAACCTGTGGTCCTTGTTCCGGGTGCGCGTGTCACCATCGAGCCTTAATGACATCATAAAGCTGCTTCAAGTGCAAGACTTGCAGGCTTATATACAGTCTATCTATCTATCTATCTATCTATCTATCTAATGTATGTTACTGCATAGATATATATCTAGCTATATAAATAGATAGCTATATATCAATATAGATATTTCTACAAATATCTAGCTTTACGTATAAATTTAAACTTCTATAGTTATGGTTTTGTAGGGCTGAAAACATACATACAAAATTTGTATTATTATCAGCATTATTCTTATAATTGCCATTGATGTTATTCCAGGGACAGGTAATAAACCGCATGAGGCTTTGACCAATTTTTACCATTTTAGGTAAAAAGCTGCATTGACTGCACTTCTGCATTTTGTGGGATATGGTAGGACTGCAAGCAAATCCTGAGACAAGATATATCAAAAACACTCCATACAGCATGCAATTTCATTTTCCAAGATAGAAACATTGGTCACGCTGAACATTGTTGAACGTTTTCGCTGCAATGCATCCTGGGACGCTTGGATCCAGGTTCCATCATTCATGTTGCGCTATTTCAACCAACCTGTGTGGCTCATATTCACTTTGGGTTGACAATTGGCATGGTCATGGTGTAGGCCGAGCCTTTTTTGCCACTTCATCCGCCTCCGATCAAGCATAATGCCTTGCCCATAAGCATTCCCCTCCCTGGAATAACTTAACCTACCCATTCCCCTATCTGGAATAACTGTACCTACCACAAAAGAAGTGATAAGCAGCGATCAATTTGACTGTTGTAGGCTGCCGTATCCCGCTTAAGGGCGAATTTCAAACGTTGTCCATCACAGAGACAAATGATCTGGCTCCAGCAGCGTCTATAGGAGTATCTGTCTGCTCACTTCTAGCTCCAGTGGAGACTGATGGAAAAATGGCCGCTAACAACCTGTGATCCTTGTTCCGGGTGCGCGTGTCACCATCGAGCCTTAATGACATCATAAAGCTGCTTCAAGTGCAAGACTTGCAGGCTTATATACAGTCTATCTATCTATCTATCTATCTATCTAATGTATGTTACTGCATAGATATATATCTAGCTATATAAATAGATAGCTATATATCAATATAGATATTTCTACAAATATCTAGCTTTACGTATAAATTTAAACTTCTATAGTTATGGTTTTGTAGGGCTGAAAACATACATACAAAATTTGTATTATTATCAGCATTATTCTTATAATTGCCATTGATGTTATTCCAGGGGCAGGTAATAAACCGCATGAGGCTTTGACCAATTTTTACCATTTTAGGTAAAAAGCTGCATTGACTGCACTTCTGCATTTTGTGGGATATGGTAGGACTGCAAGCAAATCCTGAGACAAGATATATCAAAAACACTCCATACAGCATGCGATTTCATTTTCCAAGATAGAAACATTGGTCACGCTGAACATTGTTGAACGTTTTCACTGCAATGCATCCTGAGACGCTTGGATCCAGGTTCTATCATTCATGCTGCGCCATTTCAACCAACCTGTGTGGCTCATATTCACTTTGGGTTGACGAGTTGCATGGTAATGGTGTAGGCCGAGCCTTTTTTGCCACTTCATCCGCCTCCGATCAAGCATAATGCCTTGCCCATAAGCATTCCCCACCCTGGAATATCTTAACCTACCCATTCCCCTATCTGGAATAACTGTACCTCCCTCAAAAGAAGTGATAAGCCGCAATATATTTGACTGTTGTAGGCTGCCGTCTCCCGCTTAAGGGCGAATTTCAAACGTTGTCCATCACAGAGACAAATGATCTGGCTCCAGCCGCGTCTATAGGAGTATCTGTCTGCTCACTTCTAGCTCCAGTGGAGACTGATGGAAAAATGGCCGCTAACAACCTGTGGTCCTTGTTCCGGGTGCGCGTGTCACCATCGAGCCTTAATGACATCATAAAGCTGCTTCAAGTGCAAGACTTGCAGGCTTATATACAGTCTATCTATCTATCTATCTATCTATCTAATGTATGTTACTGCATAGATATATATCTAGCTATATAAATAGATAGCTATATATCAATATAGATATTTCTACAAATATCTAGCTTTACGTATAAATTTAAACTTCTATAGTTATGGTTTTGTAGGGCTGAAAACATACATACAAAATTTGTATTATTATCAGCATTATTCTTATAATTGCCATTGATGTTATTCCAGGGGCAGGTAATAAACCGCATGAGGCTTTGACCAATTTTTACCATTTTAGGTAAAAAGCTGCATTGACTGCACTTCTGCATTTTGTGGGATATGGTAGGACTGCAAGCAAATCCTGAGACAAGATATATCAAAAACACTCCATACAGCATGCGATTTCATTTTCCAAGATAGAAACATTGGTCACGCTGAACATTGCTGAACGTTTTCGCTGCAATGCATCCTGAGACGCTTGGATCCAGGTTCTATCATTCATGCTGCGCCATTTCAACCAACCTGTGTGGCTCATATTCACTTTGGGTTGACGAGTTGCATGGTCATGGTGTAGGCCGAGCCTTTTTTGCCACTTCATCCGCCTCCGATCAAGCATAATGCCTTGCCCATAAGCATTCCCCACCCTGGAATATCTTAACCTACCCATTCCCCTATCTGGAATAACTGTACCTCCCTCAAAAGAAGTGATAAGCCGCAATATATTTGACTGTTGTAGGCTGCCGTCTCCCGCTTAAGGGCGAATTTCAAACGTTGTCCATCACAGAGACAAATGATCTGGCTCCAGCCGCGTCTATAGGAGTATCTGTCTGCTCACTTCTAGCTCCAGTGGAGACTGATGGAAAAATGGCCGCTAACAACCTGTGGTCCTTGTTCCGGGTGCGCGTGTCACCATCGAGCCTTAATGACATCATAAAGCTGCTTCAAGTGCAAGACTTGCAGGCTTATATACAGTCTATCTATCTATCTATCTATCTATCTATCTATCTATCTAATGTATGTTACTGCATAGATATATATCTAGCTATATAAATAGATAGCTATATATCAATATAGATATTTCTACAAATATCTAGCTTTACGTATAAATTTAAACTTCTATAGTTATGGTTTTGTAGGGCTGAAAACATACATACAAAATTTGTATTATTATCAGCATTATTCTTATAATTGCCATTGATGTTATTCCAGGGACAGGTAATAAACCGCATGAGGCTTTGACCAATTTTTACCATTTTAGGTAAAAAGCTGCATTGACTGCACTTCTGCATTTTGTGGGATATGGTAGGACTGCAAGCAAATCCTGAGACAAGATATATCAAAAACACTCCATACAGCATGCAATTTCATTTTCCAAGATAGAAACATTGGTCACGCTGAACATTGTTGAACGTTTTCGCTGCAATGCATCCTGGGACGCTTGGATCCAGGTTCCATCATTCATGTTGCGCTATTTCAACCAACCTGTGTGGCTCATATTCACTTTGGGTTGACAATTGGCATGGTCATGGTGTAGGCCGAGCCTTTTTTGCCACTTCATCCGCCTCCGATCAAGCATAATGCCTTGCCCATAAGCATTCCCCTCCCTGGAATAACTTAACCTACCCATTCCCCTATCTGGAATAACTGTACCTACCACAAAAGAAGTGATAAGCAGCGATCAATTTGACTGTTGTAGGCTGCCGTATCCCGCTTAAGGGCGAATTTCAAACGTTGTCCATCACAGAGACAAATGATCTGGCTCCAGCAGCGTCTATAGGAGTATCTGTCTGCTCACTTCTAGCTCCAGTGGAGACTGATGGAAAAATGGCCGCTAACAACCTGTGATCCTTGTTCCGGGTGCGCGTGTCACCATCGAGCCTTAATGACATCATAAAGCTGCTTCAAGTGCAAGACTTGCAGGCTTATATACAGTCTATCTATCTATCTATCTATCTAATGTATGTTACTGCATAGATATATATCTAGCTATATAAATAGATAGCTATATATCAATATAGATATTTCTACAAATATCTAGCTTTACGTATAAATTTAAACTTCTATAGTTATGGTTTTGTAGGGCTGAAAACATACATACAAAATTTGTATTATTATCAGCATTATTCTTATAATTGCCATTGATGTTATTCCAGGGGCAGGTAATAAACCGCATGAGGCTTTGACCAATTTTTACCATTTTAGGTAAAAAGCTGCATTGACTGCACTTCTGCATTTTGTGGGATATGGTAGGACTGCAAGCAAATCCTGAGACAAGATATATCAAAAACACTCCATACAGCATGCGATTTCATTTTCCAAGATAGAAACATTGGTCACGCTGAACATTGTTGAACGTTTTCACTGCAATGCATCCTGAGACGCTTGGATCCAGGTTCTATCATTCATGCTGCGCCATTTCAACCAACCTGTGTGGCTCATATTCACTTTGGGTTGACGAGTTGCATGGTCATGGTGTAGGCCGAGCCTTTTTTGCCACTTCATCCGCCTCCGATCAAGCATAATGCCTTGCCCATAAGCATTCCCCACCCTGGAATATCTTAACCTACCCATTCCCCTATCTGGAATAACTGTACCTCCCTCAAAAGAAGTGATAAGCCGCAATATATTTGACTGTTGTAGGCTGCCGTCTCCCGCTTAAGGGCGAATTTCAAACGTTGTCCATCACAGAGACAAATGATCTGGCTCCAGCCGCGTCTATAGGAGTATCTGTCTGCTCACTTCTAGCTCCAGTGGAGACTGATGGAAAAATGGCCGCTAACAACCTGTGGTCCTTGTTCCGGGTGCGCGTGTCACCATCGAGCCTTAATGACATCATAAAGCTGCTTCAAGTGCAAGACTTGCAGGCTTATATACAGTCTATCTATCTATCTATCTATCTATCTATCTATCTAATGTATGTTACTGCATAGATATATATCTAGCTATATAAATAGATAGCTATATATCAATATAGATATTTCTACAAATATCTAGCTTTACGTATAAATTTAAACTTCTATAGTTATGGTTTTGTAGGGCTGAAAACATACATACAAAATTTGTATTATTATCAGCATTATTCTTATAATTGCCATTGATGTTATTCCAGGGACAGGTAATAAACCGCATGAGGCTTTGACCAATTTTTACCATTTTAGGTAAAAAGCTGCATTGACTGCACTTCTGCATTTTGTGGGATATGGTAGGACTGCAAGCAAATCCTGAGACAAGATATATCAAAAACACTCCATACAGCATGCAATTTCATTTTCCAAGATAGAAACATTGGTCACGCTGAACATTGTTGAACGTTTTCGCTGCAATGCATCCTGGGACGCTTGGATCCAGGTTCCATCATTCATGTTGCGCTATTTCAACCAACCTGTGTGGCTCATATTCACTTTGGGTTGACAATTGGCATGGTCATGGTGTAGGCCGAGCCTTTTTTGCCACTTCATCCGCCTCCGATCAAGCATAATGCCTTGCCCATAAGCATTCCCCTCCCTGGAATAACTTAACCTACCCATTCCCCTATCTGGAATAACTGTACCTACCACAAAAGAAGTGATAAGCAGCGATCAATTTGACTGTTGTAGGCTGCCGTATCCCGCTTAAGGGCGAATTTCAAACGTTGTCCATCACAGAGACAAATGATCTGGCTCCAGCAGCGTCTATAGGAGTATCTGTCTGCTCACTTCTAGCTCCAGTGGAGACTGATGGAAAAATGGCCGCTAACAACCTGTGATCCTTGTTCCGGGTGCGCGTGTCACCATCGAGCCTTAATGACATCATAAAGCTGCTTCAAGTGCAAGACTTGCAGGCTTATATACAGTCTATCTATCTATCTATCTATCTAATGTATGTTACTGCATAGATATATATCTAGCTATATAAATAGATAGCTATATATCAATATAGATATTTCTACAAATATCTAGCTTTACGTATAAATTTAAACTTCTATAGTTATGGTTTTGTAGGGCTGAAAACATACATACAAAATTTGTATTATTATCAGCATTATTCTTATAATTGCCATTGATGTTATTCCAGGGGCAGGTAATAAACCGCATGAGGCTTTGACCAATTTTTACCATTTTAGGTAAAAAGCTGCATTGACTGCACTTCTGCATTTTGTGGGATATGGTAGGACTGCAAGCAAATCCTGAGACAAGATATATCAAAAACACTCCATACAGCATGCGATTTCATTTTCCAAGATAGAAACATTGGTCACGCTGAACATTGTTGAACGTTTTCACTGCAATGCATCCTGAGACGCTTGGATCCAGGTTCTATCATTCATGCTGCGCCATTTCAACCAACCTGTGTGGCTCATATTCACTTTGGGTTGACGAGTTGCATGGTAATGGTGTAGGCCGAGCCTTTTTTGCCACTTCATCCGCCTCCGATCAAGCATAATGCCTTGCCCATAAGCATTCCCCACCCTGGAATATCTTAACCTACCCATTCCCCTATCTGGAATAACTGTACCTCCCTCAAAAGAAGTGATAAGCCGCAATATATTTGACTGTTGTAGGCTGCCGTCTCCCGCTTAAGGGCGAATTTCAAACGTTGTCCATCACAGAGACAAATGATCTGGCTCCAGCCGCGTCTATAGGAGTATCTGTCTGCTCACTTCTAGCTCCAGTGGAGACTGATGGAAAAATGGCCGCTAACAACCTGTGGTCCTTGTTCCGGGTGCGCGTGTCACCATCGAGCCTTAATGACATCATAAAGCTGCTTCAAGTGCAAGACTTGCAGGCTTATATACAGTCTATCTATCTATCTATCTATCTATCTATCTAATGTATGTTACTGCATAGATATATATCTAGCTATATAAATAGATAGCTATATATCAATATAGATATTTCTACAAATATCTAGCTTTACGTATAAATTTAAACTTCTATAGTTATGGTTTTGTAGGGCTGAAAACATACATACAAAATTTGTATTATTATCAGCATTATTCTTATAATTGCCATTGATGTTATTCCAGGGGCAGGTAATAAACCGCATGAGGCTTTGACCAATTTTTACCATTTTAGGTAAAAAGCTGCATTGACTGCACTTCTGCATTTTGTGGGATATGGTAGGACTGCAAGCAAATCCTGAGACAAGATATATCAAAAACACTCCATACAGCATGCGATTTCATTTTCCAAGATAGAAACATTGGTCACGCTGAACATTGCTGAACGTTTTCGCTGCAATGCATCCTGAGACGCTTGGATCCAGGTTCTATCATTCATGCTGCGCCATTTCAACCAACCTGTGTGGCTCATATTCACTTTGGGTTGACGAGTTGCATGGTCATGGTGTAGGCCGAGCCTTTTTTGCCACTTCATCCGCCTCCGATCAAGCATAATGCCTTGCCCATAAGCATTCCCCACCCTGGAATATCTTAACCTACCCATTCCCCTATCTGGAATAACTGTACCTCCCTCAAAAGAAGTGATAAGCCGCAATATATTTGACTGTTGTAGGCTGCCGTCTCCCGCTTAAGGGCGAATTTCAAACGTTGTCCATCACAGAGACAAATGATCTGGCTCCAGCCGCGTCTATAGGAGTATCTGTCTGCTCACTTCTAGCTCCAGTGGAGACTGATGGAAAAATGGCCGCTAACAACCTGTGGTCCTTGTTCCGGGTGCGCGTGTCACCATCGAGCCTTAATGACATCATAAAGCTGCTTCAAGTGCAAGACTTGCAGGCTTATATACAGTCTATCTATCTATCTATCTATCTATCTATCTATCTATCTATCTAATGTATGTTACTGCATAGATATATATCTAGCTATATAAATAGATAGCTATATATCAATATAGATATTTCTACAAATATCTAGCTTTACGTATAAATTTAAACTTCTATAGTTATGGTTTTGTAGGGCTGAAAACATACATACAAAATTTGTATTATTATCAGCATTATTCTTATAATTGCCATTGATGTTATTCCAGGGACAGGTAATAAACCGCATGAGGCTTTGACCAATTTTTACCATTTTAGGTAAAAAGCTGCATTGACTGCACTTCTGCATTTTGTGGGATATGGTAGGACTGCAAGCAAATCCTGAGACAAGATATATCAAAAACACTCCATACAGCATGCAATTTCATTTTCCAAGATAGAAACATTGGTCACGCTGAACATTGTTGAACGTTTTCGCTGCAATGCATCCTGGGACGCTTGGATCCAGGTTCCATCATTCATGTTGCGCTATTTCAACCAACCTGTGTGGCTCATATTCACTTTGGGTTGACAATTGGCATGGTCATGGTGTAGGCCGAGCCTTTTTTGCCACTTCATCCGCCTCCGATCAAGCATAATGCCTTGCCCATAAGCATTCCCCTCCCTGGAATAACTTAACCTACCCATTCCCCTATCTGGAATAACTGTACCTACCACAAAAGAAGTGATAAGCAGCGATCAATTTGACTGTTGTAGGCTGCCGTATCCCGCTTAAGGGCGAATTTCAAACGTTGTCCATCACAGAGACAAATGATCTGGCTCCAGCAGCGTCTATAGGAGTATCTGTCTGCTCACTTCTAGCTCCAGTGGAGACTGATGGAAAAATGGCCGCTAACAACCTGTGATCCTTGTTCCGGGTGCGCGTGTCACCATCGAGCCTTAATGACATCATAAAGCTGCTTCAAGTGCAAGACTTGCAGGCTTATATACAGTCTATCTATCTATCTATCTATCTATCTATCTAATGTATGTTACTGCATAGATATATATCTAGCTATATAAATAGATAGCTATATATCAATATAGATATTTCTACAAATATCTAGCTTTACGTATAAATTTAAACTTCTATAGTTATGGTTTTGTAGGGCTGAAAACATACATACAAAATTTGTATTATTATCAGCATTATTCTTATAATTGCCATTGATGTTATTCCAGGGGCAGGTAATAAACCGCATGAGGCTTTGACCAATTTTTACCATTTTAGGTAAAAAGCTGCATTGACTGCACTTCTGCATTTTGTGGGATATGGTAGGACTGCAAGCAAATCCTGAGACAAGATATATCAAAAACACTCCATACAGCATGCGATTTCATTTTCCAAGATAGAAACATTGGTCACGCTGAACATTGTTGAACGTTTTCACTGCAATGCATCCTGAGACGCTTGGATCCAGGTTCTATCATTCATGCTGCGCCATTTCAACCAACCTGTGTGGCTCATATTCACTTTGGGTTGACGAGTTGCATGGTAATGGTGTAGGCCGAGCCTTTTTTGCCACTTCATCCGCCTCCGATCAAGCATAATGCCTTGCCCATAAGCATTCCCCACCCTGGAATATCTTAACCTACCCATTCCCCTATCTGGAATAACTGTACCTCCCTCAAAAGAAGTGATAAGCCGCAATATATTTGACTGTTGTAGGCTGCCGTCTCCCGCTTAAGGGCGAATTTCAAACGTTGTCCATCACAGAGACAAATGATCTGGCTCCAGCCGCGTCTATAGGAGTATCTGTCTGCTCACTTCTAGCTCCAGTGGAGACTGATGGAAAAATGGCCGCTAACAACCTGTGGTCCTTGTTCCGGGTGCGCGTGTCACCATCGAGCCTTAATGACATCATAAAGCTGCTTCAAGTGCAAGACTTGCAGGCTTATATACAGTCTATCTATCTATCTATCTATCTATCTATCTAATGTATGTTACTGCATAGATATATATCTAGCTATATAAATAGATAGCTATATATCAATATAGATATTTCTACAAATATCTAGCTTTACGTATAAATTTAAACTTCTATAGTTATGGTTTTGTAGGGCTGAAAACATACATACAAAATTTGTATTATTATCAGCATTATTCTTATAATTGCCATTGATGTTATTCCAGGGGCAGGTAATAAACCGCATGAGGCTTTGACCAATTTTTACCATTTTAGGTAAAAAGCTGCATTGACTGCACTTCTGCATTTTGTGGGATATGGTAGGACTGCAAGCAAATCCTGAGACAAGATATATCAAAAACACTCCATACAGCATGCGATTTCATTTTCCAAGATAGAAACATTGGTCACGCTGAACATTGCTGAACGTTTTCGCTGCAATGCATCCTGAGACGCTTGGATCCAGGTTCTATCATTCATGCTGCGCCATTTCAACCAACCTGTGTGGCTCATATTCACTTTGGGTTGACGAGTTGCATGGTCATGGTGTAGGCCGAGCCTTTTTTGCCACTTCATCCGCCTCCGATCAAGCATAATGCCTTGCCCATAAGCATTCCCCACCCTGGAATATCTTAACCTACCCATTCCCCTATCTGGAATAACTGTACCTCCCTCAAAAGAAGTGATAAGCCGCAATATATTTGACTGTTGTAGGCTGCCGTCTCCCGCTTAAGGGCGAATTTCAAACGTTGTCCATCACAGAGACAAATGATCTGGCTCCAGCCGCGTCTATAGGAGTATCTGTCTGCTCACTTCTAGCTCCAGTGGAGACTGATGGAAAAATGGCCGCTAACAACCTGTGGTCCTTGTTCCGGGTGCGCGTGTCACCATCGAGCCTTAATGACATCATAAAGCTGCTTCAAGTGCAAGACTTGCAGGCTTATATACAGTCTATCTATCTATCTATCTATCTATCTATCTATCTATCTATCTAATGTATGTTACTGCATAGATATATATCTAGCTATATAAATAGATAGCTATATATCAATATAGATATTTCTACAAATATCTAGCTTTACGTATAAATTTAAACTTCTATAGTTATGGTTTTGTAGGGCTGAAAACATACATACAAAATTTGTATTATTATCAGCATTATTCTTATAATTGCCATTGATGTTATTCCAGGGACAGGTAATAAACCGCATGAGGCTTTGACCAATTTTTACCATTTTAGGTAAAAAGCTGCATTGACTGCACTTCTGCATTTTGTGGGATATGGTAGGACTGCAAGCAAATCCTGAGACAAGATATATCAAAAACACTCCATACAGCATGCAATTTCATTTTCCAAGATAGAAACATTGGTCACGCTGAACATTGTTGAACGTTTTCGCTGCAATGCATCCTGGGACGCTTGGATCCAGGTTCCATCATTCATGTTGCGCTATTTCAACCAACCTGTGTGGCTCATATTCACTTTGGGTTGACAATTGGCATGGTCATGGTGTAGGCCGAGCCTTTTTTGCCACTTCATCCGCCTCCGATCAAGCATAATGCCTTGCCCATAAGCATTCCCCTCCCTGGAATAACTTAACCTACCCATTCCCCTATCTGGAATAACTGTACCTACCACAAAAGAAGTGATAAGCAGCGATCAATTTGACTGTTGTAGGCTGCCGTATCCCGCTTAAGGGCGAATTTCAAACGTTGTCCATCACAGAGACAAATGATCTGGCTCCAGCAGCGTCTATAGGAGTATCTGTCTGCTCACTTCTAGCTCCAGTGGAGACTGATGGAAAAATGGCCGCTAACAACCTGTGATCCTTGTTCCGGGTGCGCGTGTCACCATCGAGCCTTAATGACATCATAAAGCTGCTTCAAGTGCAAGACTTGCAGGCTTATATACAGTCTATCTATCTATCTATCTATCTATCTATCTAATGTATGTTACTGCATAGATATATATCTAGCTATATAAATAGATAGCTATATATCAATATAGATATTTCTACAAATATCTAGCTTTACGTATAAATTTAAACTTCTATAGTTATGGTTTTGTAGGGCTGAAAACATACATACAAAATTTGTATTATTATCAGCATTATTCTTATAATTGCCATTGATGTTATTCCAGGGGCAGGTAATAAACCGCATGAGGCTTTGACCAATTTTTACCATTTTAGGTAAAAAGCTGCATTGACTGCACTTCTGCATTTTGTGGGATATGGTAGGACTGCAAGCAAATCCTGAGACAAGATATATCAAAAACACTCCATACAGCATGCGATTTCATTTTCCAAGATAGAAACATTGGTCACGCTGAACATTGTTGAACGTTTTCACTGCAATGCATCCTGAGACGCTTGGATCCAGGTTCTATCATTCATGCTGCGCCATTTCAACCAACCTGTGTGGCTCATATTCACTTTGGGTTGACGAGTTGCATGGTAATGGTGTAGGCCGAGCCTTTTTTGCCACTTCATCCGCCTCCGATCAAGCATAATGCCTTGCCCATAAGCATTCCCCACCCTGGAATATCTTAACCTACCCATTCCCCTATCTGGAATAACTGTACCTCCCTCAAAAGAAGTGATAAGCCGCAATATATTTGACTGTTGTAGGCTGCCGTCTCCCGCTTAAGGGCGAATTTCAAACGTTGTCCATCACAGAGACAAATGATCTGGCTCCAGCCGCGTCTATAGGAGTATCTGTCTGCTCACTTCTAGCTCCAGTGGAGACTGATGGAAAAATGGCCGCTAACAACCTGTGGTCCTTGTTCCGGGTGCGCGTGTCACCATCGAGCCTTAATGACATCATAAAGCTGCTTCAAGTGCAAGACTTGCAGGCTTATATACAGTCTATCTATCTATCTATCTATCTATCTATCTATCTATCTATCTATCTATCTATCTAATGTATGTTACTGCATAGATATATATCTAGCTATATAAATAGATAGCTATATATCAATATAGATATTTCTACAAATATCTAGCTTTACGTATAAATTTAAACTTCTATAGTTATGGTTTTGTAGGGCTGAAAACATACATACAAAATTTGTATTATTATCAGCATTATTCTTATAATTGCCATTGATGTTATTCCAGGGGCAGGTAATAAACCGCATGAGGCTTTGACCAATTTTTACCATTTTAGGTAAAAAGCTGCATTGACTGCACTTCTGCATTTTGTGGGATATGGTAGGACTGCAAGCAAATCCTGAGACAAGATATATCAAAAACACTCCATACAGCATGCGATTTCATTTTCCAAGATAGAAACATTGGTCACGCTGAACATTGTTGAACGTTTTCGCTGCAATGCATCCTGAGACGCTTGGATCCAGGTTCTATCATTCATGCTGCGCCATTTCAACCAACCTGTGTGGCTCATATTCACTTTGGGTTGACGAGTTGCATGGTCATGGTGTAGGCCGAGCCTTTTTTGCCACTTCATCCGCCTCCGATCAAGCATAATGCCTTGCCCATAAGCATTCCCCACCCTGGAATATCTTAACCTACCCATTCCCCTATCTGGAATAACTGTACCTCCCTCAAAAGAAGTGATAAGCCGCAATATATTTGACTGTTGTAGGCTGCCGTCTCCCGCTTAAGGGCGAATTTCAAACGTTGTCCATCACAGAGACAAATGATCTGGCTCCAGCCGCGTCTATAGGAGTATCTGTCTGCTCACTTCTAGCTCCAGTGGAGACTGATGGAAAAATGGCCGCTAACAACCTGTGGTCCTTGTTCCGGGTGCGCGTGTCACCATCGAGCCTTAATGACATCATAAAGCTGCTTCAAGTGCAAGACTTGCAGGCTTATATACAGTCTATCTATCTATCTATCTATCTATCTATCTATCTATCTATCTAATGTATGTTACTGCATAGATATATATCTAGCTATATAAATAGATAGCTATATATCAATATAGATATTTCTACAAATATCTAGCTTTACGTATAAATTTAAACTTCTATAGTTATGGTTTTGTAGGGCTGAAAACATACATACAAAATTTGTATTATTATCAGCATTATTCTTATAATTGCCATTGATGTTATTCCAGGGACAGGTAATAAACCGCATGAGGCTTTGACCAATTTTTACCATTTTAGGTAAAAAGCTGCATTGACTGCACTTCTGCATTTTGTGGGATATGGTAGGACTGCAAGCAAATCCTGAGACAAGATATATCAAAAACACTCCATACAGCATGCAATTTCATTTTCCAAGATAGAAACATTGGTCACGCTGAACATTGTTGAACGTTTTCGCTGCAATGCATCCTGGGACGCTTGGATCCAGGTTCCATCATTCATGTTGCGCTATTTCAACCAACCTGTGTGGCTCATATTCACTTTGGGTTGACAATTGGCATGGTCATGGTGTAGGCCGAGCCTTTTTTGCCACTTCATCCGCCTCCGATCAAGCATAATGCCTTGCCCATAAGCATTCCCCTCCCTGGAATAACTTAACCTACCCATTCCCCTATCTGGAATAACTGTACCTACCACAAAAGAAGTGATAAGCAGCGATCAATTTGACTGTTGTAGGCTGCCGTATCCCGCTTAAGGGCGAATTTCAAACGTTGTCCATCACAGAGACAAATGATCTGGCTCCAGCAGCGTCTATAGGAGTATCTGTCTGCTCACTTCTAGCTCCAGTGGAGACTGATGGAAAAATGGCCGCTAACAACCTGTGATCCTTGTTCCGGGTGCGCGTGTCACCATCGAGCCTTAATGACATCATAAAGCTGCTTCAAGTGCAAGACTTGCAGGCTTATATACAGTCTATCTATCTATCTATCTATCTATCTAATGTATGTTACTGCATAGATATATATCTAGCTATATAAATAGATAGCTATATATCAATATAGATATTTCTACAAATATCTAGCTTTACGTATAAATTTAAACTTCTATAGTTATGGTTTTGTAGGGCTGAAAACATACATACAAAATTTGTATTATTATCAGCATTATTCTTATAATTGCCATTGATGTTATTCCAGGGGCAGGTAATAAACCGCATGAGGCTTTGACCAATTTTTACCATTTTAGGTAAAAAGCTGCATTGACTGCACTTCTGCATTTTGTGGGATATGGTAGGACTGCAAGCAAATCCTGAGACAAGATATATCAAAAACACTCCATACAGCATGCGATTTCATTTTCCAAGATAGAAACATTGGTCACGCTGAACATTGTTGAACGTTTTCACTGCAATGCATCCTGAGACGCTTGGATCCAGGTTCTATCATTCATGCTGCGCCATTTCAACCAACCTGTGTGGCTCATATTCACTTTGGGTTGACGAGTTGCATGGTAATGGTGTAGGCCGAGCCTTTTTTGCCACTTCATCCGCCTCCGATCAAGCATAATGCCTTGCCCATAAGCATTCCCCACCCTGGAATATCTTAACCTACCCATTCCCCTATCTGGAATAACTGTACCTCCCTCAAAAGAAGTGATAAGCCGCAATATATTTGACTGTTGTAGGCTGCCGTCTCCCGCTTAAGGGCGAATTTCAAACGTTGTCCATCACAGAGACAAATGATCTGGCTCCAGCCGCGTCTATAGGAGTATCTGTCTGCTCACTTCTAGCTCCAGTGGAGACTGATGGAAAAATGGCCGCTAACAACCTGTGGTCCTTGTTCCGGGTGCGCGTGTCACCATCGAGCCTTAATGACATCATAAAGCTGCTTCAAGTGCAAGACTTGCAGGCTTATATACAGTCTATCTATCTATCTATCTATCTATCTATCTATCTATCTATCTATCTATCTATCTAATGTATGTTACTGCATAGATATATATCTAGCTATATAAATAGATAGCTATATATCAATATAGATATTTCTACAAATATCTAGCTTTACGTATAAATTTAAACTTCTATAGTTATGGTTTTGTAGGGCTGAAAACATACATACAAAATTTGTATTATTATCAGCATTATTCTTATAATTGCCATTGATGTTATTCCAGGGGCAGGTAATAAACCGCATGAGGCTTTGACCAATTTTTACCATTTTAGGTAAAAAGCTGCATTGACTGCACTTCTGCATTTTGTGGGATATGGTAGGACTGCAAGCAAATCCTGAGACAAGATATATCAAAAACACTCCATACAGCATGCGATTTCATTTTCCAAGATAGAAACATTGGTCACGCTGAACATTGTTGAACGTTTTCGCTGCAATGCATCCTGAGACGCTTGGATCCAGGTTCTATCATTCATGCTGCGCCATTTCAACCAACCTGTGTGGCTCATATTCACTTTGGGTTGACGAGTTGCATGGTCATGGTGTAGGCCGAGCCTTTTTTGCCACTTCATCCGCCTCCGATCAAGCATAATGCCTTGCCCATAAGCATTCCCCACCCTGGAATATCTTAACCTACCCATTCCCCTATCTGGAATAACTGTACCTCCCTCAAAAGAAGTGATAAGCCGCAATATATTTGACTGTTGTAGGCTGCCGTCTCCCGCTTAAGGGCGAATTTCAAACGTTGTCCATCACAGAGACAAATGATCTGGCTCCAGCCGCGTCTATAGGAGTATCTGTCTGCTCACTTCTAGCTCCAGTGGAGACTGATGGAAAAATGGCCGCTAACAACCTGTGGTCCTTGTTCCGGGTGCGCGTGTCACCATCGAGCCTTAATGACATCATAAAGCTGCTTCAAGTGCAAGACTTGCAGGCTTATATACAGTCTATCTATCTATCTATCTATCTATCTATCTATCTATCTATCTAATGTATGTTACTGCATAGATATATATCTAGCTATATAAATAGATAGCTATATATCAATATAGATATTTCTACAAATATCTAGCTTTACGTATAAATTTAAACTTCTATAGTTATGGTTTTGTAGGGCTGAAAACATACATACAAAATTTGTATTATTATCAGCATTATTCTTATAATTGCCATTGATGTTATTCCAGGGACAGGTAATAAACCGCATGAGGCTTTGACCAATTTTTACCATTTTAGGTAAAAAGCTGCATTGACTGCACTTCTGCATTTTGTGGGATATGGTAGGACTGCAAGCAAATCCTGAGACAAGATATATCAAAAACACTCCATACAGCATGCAATTTCATTTTCCAAGATAGAAACATTGGTCACGCTGAACATTGTTGAACGTTTTCGCTGCAATGCATCCTGGGACGCTTGGATCCAGGTTCCATCATTCATGTTGCGCTATTTCAACCAACCTGTGTGGCTCATATTCACTTTGGGTTGACAATTGGCATGGTCATGGTGTAGGCCGAGCCTTTTTTGCCACTTCATCCGCCTCCGATCAAGCATAATGCCTTGCCCATAAGCATTCCCCTCCCTGGAATAACTTAACCTACCCATTCCCCTATCTGGAATAACTGTACCTACCACAAAAGAAGTGATAAGCAGCGATCAATTTGACTGTTGTAGGCTGCCGTATCCCGCTTAAGGGCGAATTTCAAACGTTGTCCATCACAGAGACAAATGATCTGGCTCCAGCAGCGTCTATAGGAGTATCTGTCTGCTCACTTCTAGCTCCAGTGGAGACTGATGGAAAAATGGCCGCTAACAACCTGTGATCCTTGTTCCGGGTGCGCGTGTCACCATCGAGCCTTAATGACATCATAAAGCTGCTTCAAGTGCAAGACTTGCAGGCTTATATACAGTCTATCTATCTATCTATCTATCTATCTAATGTATGTTACTGCATAGATATATATCTAGCTATATAAATAGATAGCTATATATCAATATAGATATTTCTACAAATATCTAGCTTTACGTATAAATTTAAACTTCTATAGTTATGGTTTTGTAGGGCTGAAAACATACATACAAAATTTGTATTATTATCAGCATTATTCTTATAATTGCCATTGATGTTATTCCAGGGGCAGGTAATAAACCGCATGAGGCTTTGACCAATTTTTACCATTTTAGGTAAAAAGCTGCATTGACTGCACTTCTGCATTTTGTGGGATATGGTAGGACTGCAAGCAAATCCTGAGACAAGATATATCAAAAACACTCCATACAGCATGCGATTTCATTTTCCAAGATAGAAACATTGGTCACGCTGAACATTGTTGAACGTTTTCACTGCAATGCATCCTGAGACGCTTGGATCCAGGTTCTATCATTCATGCTGCGCCATTTCAACCAACCTGTGTGGCTCATATTCACTTTGGGTTGACGAGTTGCATGGTCATGGTGTAGGCCGAGCCTTTTTTGCCACTTCATCCGCCTCCGATCAAGCATAATGCCTTGCCCATAAGCATTCCCCACCCTGGAATATCTTAACCTACCCATTCCCCTATCTGGAATAACTGTACCTCCCTCAAAAGAAGTGATAAGCCGCAATATATTTGACTGTTGTAGGCTGCCGTCTCCCGCTTAAGGGCGAATTTCAAACGTTGTCCATCACAGAGACAAATGATCTGGCTCCAGCCGCGTCTATAGGAGTATCTGTCTGCTCACTTCTAGCTCCAGTGGAGACTGATGGAAAAATGGCCGCTAACAACCTGTGGTCCTTGTTCCGGGTGCGCGTGTCACCATCGAGCCTTAATGACATCATAAAGCTGCTTCAAGTGCAAGACTTGCAGGCTTATATACAGTCTATCTATCTATCTATCTATCTATCTATCTATCTATCTATCTAATGTATGTTACTGCATAGATATATATCTAGCTATATAAATAGATAGCTATATATCAATATAGATATTTCTACAAATATCTAGCTTTACGTATAAATTTAAACTTCTATAGTTATGGTTTTGTAGGGCTGAAAACATACATACAAAATTTGTATTATTATCAGCATTATTCTTATAATTGCCATTGATGTTATTCCAGGGGCAGGTAATAAACCGCATGAGGCTTTGACCAATTTTTACCATTTTAGGTAAAAAGCTGCATTGACTGCACTTCTGCATTTTGTGGGATATGGTAGGACTGCAAGCAAATCCTGAGACAAGATATATCAAAAACACTCCATACAGCATGCGATTTCATTTTCCAAGATAGAAACATTGGTCACGCTGAACATTGTTGAACGTTTTCGCTGCAATGCATCCTGAGACGCTTGGATCCAGGTTCTATCATTCATGCTGCGCCATTTCAACCAACCTGTGTGGCTCATATTCACTTTGGGTTGACGAGTTGCATGGTCATGGTGTAGGCCGAGCCTTTTTTGCCACTTCATCCGCCTCCGATCAAGCATAATGCCTTGCCCATAAGCATTCCCCACCCTGGAATATCTTAACCTACCCATTCCCCTATCTGGAATAACTGTACCTCCCTCAAAAGAAGTGATAAGCCGCAATATATTTGACTGTTGTAGGCTGCCGTCTCCCGCTTAAGGGCGAATTTCAAACGTTGTCCATCACAGAGACAAATGATCTGGCTCCAGCCGCGTCTATAGGAGTATCTGTCTGCTCACTTCTAGCTCCAGTGGAGACTGATGGAAAAATGGCCGCTAACAACCTGTGGTCCTTGTTCCGGGTGCGCGTGTCACCATCGAGCCTTAATGACATCATAAAGCTGCTTCAAGTGCAAGACTTGCAGGCTTATATACAGTCTATCTATCTATCTATCTATCTATCTATCTATCTATCTAATGTATGTTACTGCATAGATATATATCTAGCTATATAAATAGATAGCTATATATCAATATAGATATTTCTACAAATATCTAGCTTTACGTATAAATTTAAACTTCTATAGTTATGGTTTTGTAGGGCTGAAAACATACATACAAAATTTGTATTATTATCAGCATTATTCTTATAATTGCCATTGATGTTATTCCAGGGACAGGTAATAAACCGCATGAGGCTTTGACCAATTTTTACCATTTTAGGTAAAAAGCTGCATTGACTGCACTTCTGCATTTTGTGGGATATGGTAGGACTGCAAGCAAATCCTGAGACAAGATATATCAAAAACACTCCATACAGCATGCAATTTCATTTTCCAAGATAGAAACATTGGTCACGCTGAACATTGTTGAACGTTTTCGCTGCAATGCATCCTGGGACGCTTGGATCCAGGTTCCATCATTCATGTTGCGCTATTTCAACCAACCTGTGTGGCTCATATTCACTTTGGGTTGACAATTGGCATGGTCATGGTGTAGGCCGAGCCTTTTTTGCCACTTCATCCGCCTCCGATCAAGCATAATGCCTTGCCCATAAGCATTCCCCTCCCTGGAATAACTTAACCTACCCATTCCCCTATCTGGAATAACTGTACCTACCACAAAAGAAGTGATAAGCAGCGATCAATTTGACTGTTGTAGGCTGCCGTATCCCGCTTAAGGGCGAATTTCAAACGTTGTCCATCACAGAGACAAATGATCTGGCTCCAGCAGCGTCTATAGGAGTATCTGTCTGCTCACTTCTAGCTCCAGTGGAGACTGATGGAAAAATGGCCGCTAACAACCTGTGATCCTTGTTCCGGGTGCGCGTGTCACCATCGAGCCTTAATGACATCATAAAGCTGCTTCAAGTGCAAGACTTGCAGGCTTATATACAGTCTATCTATCTATCTATCTATCTATCTATCTAATGTATGTTACTGCATAGATATATATCTAGCTATATAAATAGATAGCTATATATCAATATAGATATTTCTACAAATATCTAGCTTTACGTATAAATTTAAACTTCTATAGTTATGGTTTTGTAGGGCTGAAAACATACATACAAAATTTGTATTATTATCAGCATTATTCTTATAATTGCCATTGATGTTATTCCAGGGGCAGGTAATAAACCGCATGAGGCTTTGACCAATTTTTACCATTTTAGGTAAAAAGCTGCATTGACTGCACTTCTGCATTTTGTGGGATATGGTAGGACTGCAAGCAAATCCTGAGACAAGATATATCAAAAACACTCCATACAGCATGCGATTTCATTTTCCAAGATAGAAACATTGGTCACGCTGAACATTGTTGAACGTTTTCACTGCAATGCATCCTGAGACGCTTGGATCCAGGTTCTATCATTCATGCTGCGCCATTTCAACCAACCTGTGTGGCTCATATTCACTTTGGGTTGACGAGTTGCATGGTAATGGTGTAGGCCGAGCCTTTTTTGCCACTTCATCCGCCTCCGATCAAGCATAATGCCTTGCCCATAAGCATTCCCCACCCTGGAATATCTTAACCTACCCATTCCCCTATCTGGAATAACTGTACCTCCCTCAAAAGAAGTGATAAGCCGCAATATATTTGACTGTTGTAGGCTGCCGTCTCCCGCTTAAGGGCGAATTTCAAACGTTGTCCATCACAGAGACAAATGATCTGGCTCCAGCCGCGTCTATAGGAGTATCTGTCTGCTCACTTCTAGCTCCAGTGGAGACTGATGGAAAAATGGCCGCTAACAACCTGTGGTCCTTGTTCCGGGTGCGCGTGTCACCATCGAGCCTTAATGACATCATAAAGCTGCTTCAAGTGCAAGACTTGCAGGCTTATATACAGTCTATCTATCTATCTATCTATCTATCTATCTATCTATCTATCTATCTATCTATCTAATGTATGTTACTGCATAGATATATATCTAGCTATATAAATAGATAGCTATATATCAATATAGATATTTCTACAAATATCTAGCTTTACGTATAAATTTAAACTTCTATAGTTATGGTTTTGTAGGGCTGAAAACATACATACAAAATTTGTATTATTATCAGCATTATTCTTATAATTGCCATTGATGTTATTCCAGGGGCAGGTAATAAACCGCATGAGGCTTTGACCAATTTTTACCATTTTAGGTAAAAAGCTGCATTGACTGCACTTCTGCATTTTGTGGGATATGGTAGGACTGCAAGCAAATCCTGAGACAAGATATATCAAAAACACTCCATACAGCATGCGATTTCATTTTCCAAGATAGAAACATTGGTCACGCTGAACATTGTTGAACGTTTTCGCTGCAATGCATCCTGAGACGCTTGGATCCAGGTTCTATCATTCATGCTGCGCCATTTCAACCAACCTGTGTGGCTCATATTCACTTTGGGTTGACGAGTTGCATGGTCATGGTGTAGGCCGAGCCTTTTTTGCCACTTCATCCGCCTCCGATCAAGCATAATGCCTTGCCCATAAGCATTCCCCACCCTGGAATATCTTAACCTACCCATTCCCCTATCTGGAATAACTGTACCTCCCTCAAAAGAAGTGATAAGCCGCAATATATTTGACTGTTGTAGGCTGCCGTCTCCCGCTTAAGGGCGAATTTCAAACGTTGTCCATCACAGAGACAAATGATCTGGCTCCAGCCGCGTCTATAGGAGTATCTGTCTGCTCACTTCTAGCTCCAGTGGAGACTGATGGAAAAATGGCCGCTAACAACCTGTGGTCCTTGTTCCGGGTGCGCGTGTCACCATCGAGCCTTAATGACATCATAAAGCTGCTTCAAGTGCAAGACTTGCAGGCTTATATACAGTCTATCTATCTATCTATCTATCTATCTATCTATCTATCTAATGTATGTTACTGCATAGATATATATCTAGCTATATAAATAGATAGCTATATATCAATATAGATATTTCTACAAATATCTAGCTTTACGTATAAATTTAAACTTCTATAGTTATGGTTTTGTAGGGCTGAAAACATACATACAAAATTTGTATTATTATCAGCATTATTCTTATAATTGCCATTGATGTTATTCCAGGGACAGGTAATAAACCGCATGAGGCTTTGACCAATTTTTACCATTTTAGGTAAAAAGCTGCATTGACTGCACTTCTGCATTTTGTGGGATATGGTAGGACTGCAAGCAAATCCTGAGACAAGATATATCAAAAACACTCCATACAGCATGCAATTTCATTTTCCAAGATAGAAACATTGGTCACGCTGAACATTGTTGAACGTTTTCGCTGCAATGCATCCTGGGACGCTTGGATCCAGGTTCCATCATTCATGTTGCGCTATTTCAACCAACCTGTGTGGCTCATATTCACTTTGGGTTGACAATTGGCATGGTCATGGTGTAGGCCGAGCCTTTTTTGCCACTTCATCCGCCTCCGATCAAGCATAATGCCTTGCCCATAAGCATTCCCCTCCCTGGAATAACTTAACCTACCCATTCCCCTATCTGGAATAACTGTACCTACCACAAAAGAAGTGATAAGCAGCGATCAATTTGACTGTTGTAGGCTGCCGTATCCCGCTTAAGGGCGAATTTCAAACGTTGTCCATCACAGAGACAAATGATCTGGCTCCAGCAGCGTCTATAGGAGTATCTGTCTGCTCACTTCTAGCTCCAGTGGAGACTGATGGAAAAATGGCCGCTAACAACCTGTGATCCTTGTTCCGGGTGCGCGTGTCACCATCGAGCCTTAATGACATCATAAAGCTGCTTCAAGTGCAAGACTTGCAGGCTTATATACAGTCTATCTATCTATCTATCTATCTATCTAATGTATGTTACTGCATAGATATATATCTAGCTATATAAATAGATAGCTATATATCAATATAGATATTTCTACAAATATCTAGCTTTACGTATAAATTTAAACTTCTATAGTTATGGTTTTGTAGGGCTGAAAACATACATACAAAATTTGTATTATTATCAGCATTATTCTTATAATTGCCATTGATGTTATTCCAGGGGCAGGTAATAAACCGCATGAGGCTTTGACCAATTTTTACCATTTTAGGTAAAAAGCTGCATTGACTGCACTTCTGCATTTTGTGGGATATGGTAGGACTGCAAGCAAATCCTGAGACAAGATATATCAAAAACACTCCATACAGCATGCGATTTCATTTTCCAAGATAGAAACATTGGTCACGCTGAACATTGTTGAACGTTTTCACTGCAATGCATCCTGAGACGCTTGGATCCAGGTTCTATCATTCATGCTGCGCCATTTCAACCAACCTGTGTGGCTCATATTCACTTTGGGTTGACGAGTTGCATGGTAATGGTGTAGGCCGAGCCTTTTTTGCCACTTCATCCGCCTCCGATCAAGCATAATGCCTTGCCCATAAGCATTCCCCACCCTGGAATATCTTAACCTACCCATTCCCCTATCTGGAATAACTGTACCTCCCTCAAAAGAAGTGATAAGCCGCAATATATTTGACTGTTGTAGGCTGCCGTCTCCCGCTTAAGGGCGAATTTCAAACGTTGTCCATCACAGAGACAAATGATCTGGCTCCAGCCGCGTCTATAGGAGTATCTGTCTGCTCACTTCTAGCTCCAGTGGAGACTGATGGAAAAATGGCCGCTAACAACCTGTGGTCCTTGTTCCGGGTGCGCGTGTCACCATCGAGCCTTAATGACATCATAAAGCTGCTTCAAGTGCAAGACTTGCAGGCTTATATACAGTCTATCTATCTATCTATCTATCTATCTATCTATCTATCTATCTATCTATCTATCTAATGTATGTTACTGCATAGATATATATCTAGCTATATAAATAGATAGCTATATATCAATATAGATATTTCTACAAATATCTAGCTTTACGTATAAATTTAAACTTCTATAGTTATGGTTTTGTAGGGCTGAAAACATACATACAAAATTTGTATTATTATCAGCATTATTCTTATAATTGCCATTGATGTTATTCCAGGGGCAGGTAATAAACCGCATGAGGCTTTGACCAATTTTTACCATTTTAGGTAAAAAGCTGCATTGACTGCACTTCTGCATTTTGTGGGATATGGTAGGACTGCAAGCAAATCCTGAGACAAGATATATCAAAAACACTCCATACAGCATGCGATTTCATTTTCCAAGATAGAAACATTGGTCACGCTGAACATTGTTGAACGTTTTCGCTGCAATGCATCCTGAGACGCTTGGATCCAGGTTCTATCATTCATGCTGCGCCATTTCAACCAACCTGTGTGGCTCATATTCACTTTGGGTTGACGAGTTGCATGGTCATGGTGTAGGCCGAGCCTTTTTTGCCACTTCATCCGCCTCCGATCAAGCATAATGCCTTGCCCATAAGCATTCCCCACCCTGGAATATCTTAACCTACCCATTCCCCTATCTGGAATAACTGTACCTCCCTCAAAAGAAGTGATAAGCCGCAATATATTTGACTGTTGTAGGCTGCCGTCTCCCGCTTAAGGGCGAATTTCAAACGTTGTCCATCACAGAGACAAATGATCTGGCTCCAGCCGCGTCTATAGGAGTATCTGTCTGCTCACTTCTAGCTCCAGTGGAGACTGATGGAAAAATGGCCGCTAACAACCTGTGGTCCTTGTTCCGGGTGCGCGTGTCACCATCGAGCCTTAATGACATCATAAAGCTGCTTCAAGTGCAAGACTTGCAGGCTTATATACAGTCTATCTATCTATCTATCTATCTATCTATCTATCTATCTATCTAATGTATGTTACTGCATAGATATATATCTAGCTATATAAATAGATAGCTATATATCAATATAGATATTTCTACAAATATCTAGCTTTACGTATAAATTTAAACTTCTATAGTTATGGTTTTGTAGGGCTGAAAACATACATACAAAATTTGTATTATTATCAGCATTATTCTTATAATTGCCATTGATGTTATTCCAGGGACAGGTAATAAACCGCATGAGGCTTTGACCAATTTTTACCATTTTAGGTAAAAAGCTGCATTGACTGCACTTCTGCATTTTGTGGGATATGGTAGGACTGCAAGCAAATCCTGAGACAAGATATATCAAAAACACTCCATACAGCATGCAATTTCATTTTCCAAGATAGAAACATTGGTCACGCTGAACATTGTTGAACGTTTTCGCTGCAATGCATCCTGGGACGCTTGGATCCAGGTTCCATCATTCATGTTGCGCTATTTCAACCAACCTGTGTGGCTCATATTCACTTTGGGTTGACAATTGGCATGGTCATGGTGTAGGCCGAGCCTTTTTTGCCACTTCATCCGCCTCCGATCAAGCATAATGCCTTGCCCATAAGCATTCCCCTCCCTGGAATAACTTAACCTACCCATTCCCCTATCTGGAATAACTGTACCTACCACAAAAGAAGTGATAAGCAGCGATCAATTTGACTGTTGTAGGCTGCCGTATCCCGCTTAAGGGCGAATTTCAAACGTTGTCCATCACAGAGACAAATGATCTGGCTCCAGCAGCGTCTATAGGAGTATCTGTCTGCTCACTTCTAGCTCCAGTGGAGACTGATGGAAAAATGGCCGCTAACAACCTGTGATCCTTGTTCCGGGTGCGCGTGTCACCATCGAGCCTTAATGACATCATAAAGCTGCTTCAAGTGCAAGACTTGCAGGCTTATATACAGTCTATCTATCTATCTATCTATCTATCTAATGTATGTTACTGCATAGATATATATCTAGCTATATAAATAGATAGCTATATATCAATATAGATATTTCTACAAATATCTAGCTTTACGTATAAATTTAAACTTCTATAGTTATGGTTTTGTAGGGCTGAAAACATACATACAAAATTTGTATTATTATCAGCATTATTCTTATAATTGCCATTGATGTTATTCCAGGGGCAGGTAATAAACCGCATGAGGCTTTGACCAATTTTTACCATTTTAGGTAAAAAGCTGCATTGACTGCACTTCTGCATTTTGTGGGATATGGTAGGACTGCAAGCAAATCCTGAGACAAGATATATCAAAAACACTCCATACAGCATGCGATTTCATTTTCCAAGATAGAAACATTGGTCACGCTGAACATTGTTGAACGTTTTCACTGCAATGCATCCTGAGACGCTTGGATCCAGGTTCTATCATTCATGCTGCGCCATTTCAACCAACCTGTGTGGCTCATATTCACTTTGGGTTGACGAGTTGCATGGTCATGGTGTAGGCCGAGCCTTTTTTGCCACTTCATCCGCCTCCGATCAAGCATAATGCCTTGCCCATAAGCATTCCCCACCCTGGAATATCTTAACCTACCCATTCCCCTATCTGGAATAACTGTACCTCCCTCAAAAGAAGTGATAAGCCGCAATATATTTGACTGTTGTAGGCTGCCGTCTCCCGCTTAAGGGCGAATTTCAAACGTTGTCCATCACAGAGACAAATGATCTGGCTCCAGCCGCGTCTATAGGAGTATCTGTCTGCTCACTTCTAGCTCCAGTGGAGACTGATGGAAAAATGGCCGCTAACAACCTGTGGTCCTTGTTCCGGGTGCGCGTGTCACCATCGAGCCTTAATGACATCATAAAGCTGCTTCAAGTGCAAGACTTGCAGGCTTATATACAGTCTATCTATCTATCTATCTATCTATCTATCTATCTATCTATCTAATGTATGTTACTGCATAGATATATATCTAGCTATATAAATAGATAGCTATATATCAATATAGATATTTCTACAAATATCTAGCTTTACGTATAAATTTAAACTTCTATAGTTATGGTTTTGTAGGGCTGAAAACATACATACAAAATTTGTATTATTATCAGCATTATTCTTATAATTGCCATTGATGTTATTCCAGGGGCAGGTAATAAACCGCATGAGGCTTTGACCAATTTTTACCATTTTAGGTAAAAAGCTGCATTGACTGCACTTCTGCATTTTGTGGGATATGGTAGGACTGCAAGCAAATCCTGAGACAAGATATATCAAAAACACTCCATACAGCATGCGATTTCATTTTCCAAGATAGAAACATTGGTCACGCTGAACATTGTTGAACGTTTTCGCTGCAATGCATCCTGAGACGCTTGGATCCAGGTTCTATCATTCATGCTGCGCCATTTCAACCAACCTGTGTGGCTCATATTCACTTTGGGTTGACGAGTTGCATGGTCATGGTGTAGGCCGAGCCTTTTTTGCCACTTCATCCGCCTCCGATCAAGCATAATGCCTTGCCCATAAGCATTCCCCACCCTGGAATATCTTAACCTACCCATTCCCCTATCTGGAATAACTGTACCTCCCTCAAAAGAAGTGATAAGCCGCAATATATTTGACTGTTGTAGGCTGCCGTCTCCCGCTTAAGGGCGAATTTCAAACGTTGTCCATCACAGAGACAAATGATCTGGCTCCAGCCGCGTCTATAGGAGTATCTGTCTGCTCACTTCTAGCTCCAGTGGAGACTGATGGAAAAATGGCCGCTAACAACCTGTGGTCCTTGTTCCGGGTGCGCGTGTCACCATCGAGCCTTAATGACATCATAAAGCTGCTTCAAGTGCAAGACTTGCAGGCTTATATACAGTCTATCTATCTATCTATCTATCTATCTATCTATCTATCTAATGTATGTTACTGCATAGATATATATCTAGCTATATAAATAGATAGCTATATATCAATATAGATATTTCTACAAATATCTAGCTTTACGTATAAATTTAAACTTCTATAGTTATGGTTTTGTAGGGCTGAAAACATACATACAAAATTTGTATTATTATCAGCATTATTCTTATAATTGCCATTGATGTTATTCCAGGGACAGGTAATAAACCGCATGAGGCTTTGACCAATTTTTACCATTTTAGGTAAAAAGCTGCATTGACTGCACTTCTGCATTTTGTGGGATATGGTAGGACTGCAAGCAAATCCTGAGACAAGATATATCAAAAACACTCCATACAGCATGCAATTTCATTTTCCAAGATAGAAACATTGGTCACGCTGAACATTGTTGAACGTTTTCGCTGCAATGCATCCTGGGACGCTTGGATCCAGGTTCCATCATTCATGTTGCGCTATTTCAACCAACCTGTGTGGCTCATATTCACTTTGGGTTGACAATTGGCATGGTCATGGTGTAGGCCGAGCCTTTTTTGCCACTTCATCCGCCTCCGATCAAGCATAATGCCTTGCCCATAAGCATTCCCCTCCCTGGAATAACTTAACCTACCCATTCCCCTATCTGGAATAACTGTACCTACCACAAAAGAAGTGATAAGCAGCGATCAATTTGACTGTTGTAGGCTGCCGTATCCCGCTTAAGGGCGAATTTCAAACGTTGTCCATCACAGAGACAAATGATCTGGCTCCAGCAGCGTCTATAGGAGTATCTGTCTGCTCACTTCTAGCTCCAGTGGAGACTGATGGAAAAATGGCCGCTAACAACCTGTGATCCTTGTTCCGGGTGCGCGTGTCACCATCGAGCCTTAATGACATCATAAAGCTGCTTCAAGTGCAAGACTTGCAGGCTTATATACAGTCTATCTATCTATCTATCTATCTAATGTATGTTACTGCATAGATATATATCTAGCTATATAAATAGATAGCTATATATCAATATAGATATTTCTACAAATATCTAGCTTTACGTATAAATTTAAACTTCTATAGTTATGGTTTTGTAGGGCTGAAAACATACATACAAAATTTGTATTATTATCAGCATTATTCTTATAATTGCCATTGATGTTATTCCAGGGGCAGGTAATAAACCGCATGAGGCTTTGACCAATTTTTACCATTTTAGGTAAAAAGCTGCATTGACTGCACTTCTGCATTTTGTGGGATATGGTAGGACTGCAAGCAAATCCTGAGACAAGATATATCAAAAACACTCCATACAGCATGCGATTTCATTTTCCAAGATAGAAACATTGGTCACGCTGAACATTGTTGAACGTTTTCGCTGCAATGCATCCTGAGACGCTTGGATCCAGGTTCTATCATTCATGCTGCGCCATTTCAACCAACCTGTGTGGCTCATATTCACTTTGGGTTGACGAGTTGCATGGTCATGGTGTAGGCCGAGCCTTTTTTGCCACTTCATCCGCCTCCGATCAAGCATAATGCCTTGCCCATAAGCATTCCCCACCCTGGAATATCTTAACCTACCCATTCCCCTATCTGGAATAACTGTACCTCCCTCAAAAGAAGTGATAAGCCGCAATATATTTGACTGTTGTAGGCTGCCGTCTCCCGCTTAAGGGCGAATTTCAAACGTTGTCCATCACAGAGACAAATGATCTGGCTCCAGCCGCGTCTATAGGAGTATCTGTCTGCTCACTTCTAGCTCCAGTGGAGACTGATGGAAAAATGGCCGCTAACAACCTGTGGTCCTTGTTCCGGGTGCGCGTGTCACCATCGAGCCTTAATGACATCATAAAGCTGCTTCAAGTGCAAGACTTGCAGGCTTATATACAGTCTATCTATCTATCTATCTATCTATCTATCTATCTATCTATCTAATGTATGTTACTGCATAGATATATATCTAGCTATATAAATAGATAGCTATATATCAATATAGATATTTCTACAAATATCTAGCTTTACGTATAAATTTAAACTTCTATAGTTATGGTTTTGTAGGGCTGAAAACATACATACAAAATTTGTATTATTATCAGCATTATTCTTATAATTGCCATTGATGTTATTCCAGGGGCAGGTAATAAACCGCATGAGGCTTTGACCAATTTTTACCATTTTAGGTAAAAAGCTGCATTGACTGCACTTCTGCATTTTGTGGGATATGGTAGGACTGCAAGCAAATCCTGAGACAAGATATATCAAAAACACTCCATACAGCATGCGATTTCATTTTCCAAGATAGAAACATTGGTCACGCTGAACATTGTTGAACGTTTTCGCTGCAATGCATCCTGAGACGCTTGGATCCAGGTTCTATCATTCATGCTGCGCCATTTCAACCAACCTGTGTGGCTCATATTCACTTTGGGTTGACGAGTTGCATGGTCATGGTGTAGGCCGAGCCTTTTTTGCCACTTCATCCGCCTCCGATCAAGCATAATGCCTTGCCCATAAGCATTCCCCACCCTGGAATATCTTAACCTACCCATTCCCCTATCTGGAATAACTGTACCTCCCTCAAAAGAAGTGATAAGCCGCAATATATTTGACTGTTGTAGGCTGCCGTCTCCCGCTTAAGGGCGAATTTCAAACGTTGTCCATCACAGAGACAAATGATCTGGCTCCAGCCGCGTCTATAGGAGTATCTGTCTGCTCACTTCTAGCTCCAGTGGAGACTGATGGAAAAATGGCCGCTAACAACCTGTGGTCCTTGTTCCGGGTGCGCGTGTCACCATCGAGCCTTAATGACATCATAAAGCTGCTTCAAGTGCAAGACTTGCAGGCTTATATACAGTCTATCTATCTATCTATCTATCTATCTATCTATCTATCTAATGTATGTTACTGCATAGATATATATCTAGCTATATAAATAGATAGCTATATATCAATATAGATATTTCTACAAATATCTAGCTTTACGTATAAATTTAAACTTCTATAGTTATGGTTTTGTAGGGCTGAAAACATACATACAAAATTTGTATTATTATCAGCATTATTCTTATAATTGCCATTGATGTTATTCCAGGGACAGGTAATAAACCGCATGAGGCTTTGACCAATTTTTACCATTTTAGGTAAAAAGCTGCATTGACTGCACTTCTGCATTTTGTGGGATATGGTAGGACTGCAAGCAAATCCTGAGACAAGATATATCAAAAACACTCCATACAGCATGCAATTTCATTTTCCAAGATAGAAACATTGGTCACGCTGAACATTGTTGAACGTTTTCGCTGCAATGCATCCTGGGACGCTTGGATCCAGGTTCCATCATTCATGTTGCGCTATTTCAACCAACCTGTGTGGCTCATATTCACTTTGGGTTGACAATTGGCATGGTCATGGTGTAGGCCGAGCCTTTTTTGCCACTTCATCCGCCTCCGATCAAGCATAATGCCTTGCCCATAAGCATTCCCCTCCCTGGAATAACTTAACCTACCCATTCCCCTATCTGGAATAACTGTACCTACCACAAAAGAAGTGATAAGCAGCGATCAATTTGACTGTTGTAGGCTGCCGTATCCCGCTTAAGGGCGAATTTCAAACGTTGTCCATCACAGAGACAAATGATCTGGCTCCAGCAGCGTCTATAGGAGTATCTGTCTGCTCACTTCTAGCTCCAGTGGAGACTGATGGAAAAATGGCCGCTAACAACCTGTGATCCTTGTTCCGGGTGCGCGTGTCACCATCGAGCCTTAATGACATCATAAAGCTGCTTCAAGTGCAAGACTTGCAGGCTTATATACAGTCTATCTATCTATCTATCTATCTATCTAATGTATGTTACTGCATAGATATATATCTAGCTATATAAATAGATAGCTATATATCAATATAGATATTTCTACAAATATCTAGCTTTACGTATAAATTTAAACTTCTATAGTTATGGTTTTGTAGGGCTGAAAACATACATACAAAATTTGTATTATTATCAGCATTATTCTTATAATTGCCATTGATGTTATTCCAGGGGCAGGTAATAAACCGCATGAGGCTTTGACCAATTTTTACCATTTTAGGTAAAAAGCTGCATTGACTGCACTTCTGCATTTTGTGGGATATGGTAGGACTGCAAGCAAATCCTGAGACAAGATATATCAAAAACACTCCATACAGCATGCGATTTCATTTTCCAAGATAGAAACATTGGTCACGCTGAACATTGTTGAACGTTTTCACTGCAATGCATCCTGAGACGCTTGGATCCAGGTTCTATCATTCATGCTGCGCCATTTCAACCAACCTGTGTGGCTCATATTCACTTTGGGTTGACGAGTTGCATGGTCATGGTGTAGGCCGAGCCTTTTTTGCCACTTCATCCGCCTCCGATCAAGCATAATGCCTTGCCCATAAGCATTCCCCACCCTGGAATATCTTAACCTACCCATTCCCCTATCTGGAATAACTGTACCTCCCTCAAAAGAAGTGATAAGCCGCAATATATTTGACTGTTGTAGGCTGCCGTCTCCCGCTTAAGGGCGAATTTCAAACGTTGTCCATCACAGAGACAAATGATCTGGCTCCAGCCGCGTCTATAGGAGTATCTGTCTGCTCACTTCTAGCTCCAGTGGAGACTGATGGAAAAATGGCCGCTAACAACCTGTGGTCCTTGTTCCGGGTGCGCGTGTCACCATCGAGCCTTAATGACATCATAAAGCTGCTTCAAGTGCAAGACTTGCAGGCTTATATACAGTCTATCTATCTATCTATCTATCTATCTATCTATCTATCTAATGTATGTTACTGCATAGATATATATCTAGCTATATAAATAGATAGCTATATATCAATATAGATATTTCTACAAATATCTAGCTTTACGTATAAATTTAAACTTCTATAGTTATGGTTTTGTAGGGCTGAAAACATACATACAAAATTTGTATTATTATCAGCATTATTCTTATAATTGCCATTGATGTTATTCCAGGGGCAGGTAATAAACCGCATGAGGCTTTGACCAATTTTTACCATTTTAGGTAAAAAGCTGCATTGACTGCACTTCTGCATTTTGTGGGATATGGTAGGACTGCAAGCAAATCCTGAGACAAGATATATCAAAAACACTCCATACAGCATGCGATTTCATTTTCCAAGATAGAAACATTGGTCACGCTGAACATTGTTGAACGTTTTCGCTGCAATGCATCCTGAGACGCTTGGATCCAGGTTCTATCATTCATGCTGCGCCATTTCAACCAACCTGTGTGGCTCATATTCACTTTGGGTTGACGAGTTGCATGGTCATGGTGTAGGCCGAGCCTTTTTTGCCACTTCATCCGCCTCCGATCAAGCATAATGCCTTGCCCATAAGCATTCCCCACCCTGGAATATCTTAACCTACCCATTCCCCTATCTGGAATAACTGTACCTCCCTCAAAAGAAGTGATAAGCCGCAATATATTTGACTGTTGTAGGCTGCCGTCTCCCGCTTAAGGGCGAATTTCAAACGTTGTCCATCACAGAGACAAATGATCTGGCTCCAGCCGCGTCTATAGGAGTATCTGTCTGCTCACTTCTAGCTCCAGTGGAGACTGATGGAAAAATGGCCGCTAACAACCTGTGGTCCTTGTTCCGGGTGCGCGTGTCACCATCGAGCCTTAATGACATCATAAAGCTGCTTCAAGTGCAAGACTTGCAGGCTTATATACAGTCTATCTATCTATCTATCTATCTAATGTATGTTACTGCATAGATATATATCTAGCTATATAAATAGATAGCTATATATCAATATAGATATTTCTACAAATATCTAGCTTTACGTATAAATTTAAACTTCTATAGTTATGGTTTTGTAGGGCTGAAAACATACATACAAAATTTGTATTATTATCAGCATTATTCTTATAATTGCCATTGATGTTATTCCAGGGGCAGGTAATAAACCGCATGAGGCTTTGACCAATTTTTACCATTTTAGGTAAAAAGCTGCATTGACTGCACTTCTGCATTTTGTGGGATATGGTAGGACTGCAAGCAAATCCTGAGACAAGATATATCAAAAACACTCCATACAGCATGCGATTTCATTTTCCAAGATAGAAACATTGGTCACGCTGAACATTGTTGAACGTTTTCACTGCAATGCATCCTGAGACGCTTGGATCCAGGTTCTATCATTCATGCTGCGCCATTTCAACCAACCTGTGTGGCTCATATTCACTTTGGGTTGACGAGTTGCATGGTAATGGTGTAGGCCGAGCCTTTTTTGCCACTTCATCCGCCTCCGATCAAGCATAATGCCTTGCCCATAAGCATTCCCCACCCTGGAATATCTTAACCTACCCATTCCCCTATCTGGAATAACTGTACCTCCCTCAAAAGAAGTGATAAGCCGCAATATATTTGACTGTTGTAGGCTGCCGTCTCCCGCTTAAGGGCGAATTTCAAACGTTGTCCATCACAGAGACAAATGATCTGGCTCCAGCCGCGTCTATAGGAGTATCTGTCTGCTCACTTCTAGCTCCAGTGGAGACTGATGGAAAAATGGCCGCTAACAACCTGTGGTCCTTGTTCCGGGTGCGCGTGTCACCATCGAGCCTTAATGACATCATAAAGCTGCTTCAAGTGCAAGACTTGCAGGCTTATATACAGTCTATCTATCTATCTATCTATCTATCTAATGTATGTTACTGCATAGATATATATCTAGCTATATAAATAGATAGCTATATATCAATATAGATATTTCTACAAATATCTAGCTTTACGTATAAATTTAAACTTCTATAGTTATGGTTTTGTAGGGCTGAAAACATACATACAAAATTTGTATTATTATCAGCATTATTCTTATAATTGCCATTGATGTTATTCCAGGGGCAGGTAATAAACCGCATGAGGCTTTGACCAATTTTTACCATTTTAGGTAAAAAGCTGCATTGACTGCACTTCTGCATTTTGTGGGATATGGTAGGACTGCAAGCAAATCCTGAGACAAGATATATCAAAAACACTCCATACAGCATGCGATTTCATTTTCCAAGATAGAAACATTGGTCACGCTGAACATTGTTGAACGTTTTCGCTGCAATGCATCCTGAGACGCTTGGATCCAGGTTCTATCATTCATGCTGCGCCATTTCAACCAACCTGTGTGGCTCATATTCACTTTGGGTTGACGAGTTGCATGGTCATGGTGTAGGCCGAGCCTTTTTTGCCACTTCATCCGCCTCCGATCAAGCATAATGCCTTGCCCATAAGCATTCCCCACCCTGGAATATCTTAACCTACCCATTCCCCTATCTGGAATAACTGTACCTCCCTCAAAAGAAGTGATAAGCCGCAATATATTTGACTGTTGTAGGCTGCCGTCTCCCGCTTAAGGGCGAATTTCAAACGTTGTCCATCACAGAGACAAATGATCTGGCTCCAGCCGCGTCTATAGGAGTATCTGTCTGCTCACTTCTAGCTCCAGTGGAGACTGATGGAAAAATGGCCGCTAACAACCTGTGGTCCTTGTTCCGGGTGCGCGTGTCACCATCGAGCCTTAATGACATCATAAAGCTGCTTCAAGTGCAAGACTTGCAGGCTTATATACAGTCTATCTATCTATCTATCTATCTATCTATCTATCTATCTATCTAATCTAATGTATGTTACTGCATAGATATATATCTAGCTATATAAATAGATAGCTATATATCAATATAGATATTTCTACAAATATCTAGCTTTACGTATAAATTTAAACTTCTATAGTTATGGTTTTGTAGGGCTGAAAACATACATACAAAATTTGTATTATTATCAGCATTATTCTTATAATTGCCATTGATGTTATTCCAGGGACAGGTAATAAACCGCATGAGGCTTTGACCAATTTTTACCATTTTAGGTAAAAAGCTGCATTGACTGCACTTCTGCATTTTGTGGGATATGGTAGGACTGCAAGCAAATCCTGAGACAAGATATATCAAAAACACTCCATACAGCATGCAATTTCATTTTCCAAGATAGAAACATTGGTCACGCTGAACATTGTTGAACGTTTTCGCTGCAATGCATCCTGGGACGCTTGGATCCAGGTTCCATCATTCATGTTGCGCTATTTCAACCAACCTGTGTGGCTCATATTCACTTTGGGTTGACAATTGGCATGGTCATGGTGTAGGCCGAGCCTTTTTTGCCACTTCATCCGCCTCCGATCAAGCATAATGCCTTGCCCATAAGCATTCCCCTCCCTGGAATAACTTAACCTACCCATTCCCCTATCTGGAATAACTGTACCTACCACAAAAGAAGTGATAAGCAGCGATCAATTTGACTGTTGTAGGCTGCCGTATCCCGCTTAAGGGCGAATTTCAAACGTTGTCCATCACAGAGACAAATGATCTGGCTCCAGCAGCGTCTATAGGAGTATCTGTCTGCTCACTTCTAGCTCCAGTGGAGACTGATGGAAAAATGGCCGCTAACAACCTGTGATCCTTGTTCCGGGTGCGCGTGTCACCATCGAGCCTTAATGACATCATAAAGCTGCTTCAAGTGCAAGACTTGCAGGCTTATATACAGTCTATCTATCTATCTATCTATCTATCTAATGTATGTTACTGCATAGATATATATCTAGCTATATAAATAGATAGCTATATATCAATATAGATATTTCTACAAATATCTAGCTTTACGTATAAATTTAAACTTCTATAGTTATGGTTTTGTAGGGCTGAAAACATACATACAAAATTTGTATTATTATCAGCATTATTCTTATAATTGCCATTGATGTTATTCCAGGGGCAGGTAATAAACCGCATGAGGCTTTGACCAATTTTTACCATTTTAGGTAAAAAGCTGCATTGACTGCACTTCTGCATTTTGTGGGATATGGTAGGACTGCAAGCAAATCCTGAGACAAGATATATCAAAAACACTCCATACAGCATGCGATTTCATTTTCCAAGATAGAAACATTGGTCACGCTGAACATTGTTGAACGTTTTCACTGCAATGCATCCTGAGACGCTTGGATCCAGGTTCTATCATTCATGCTGCGCCATTTCAACCAACCTGTGTGGCTCATATTCACTTTGGGTTGACGAGTTGCATGGTCATGGTGTAGGCCGAGCCTTTTTTGCCACTTCATCCGCCTCCGATCAAGCATAATGCCTTGCCCATAAGCATTCCCCACCCTGGAATATCTTAACCTACCCATTCCCCTATCTGGAATAACTGTACCTCCCTCAAAAGAAGTGATAAGCCGCAATATATTTGACTGTTGTAGGCTGCCGTCTCCCGCTTAAGGGCGAATTTCAAACGTTGTCCATCACAGAGACAAATGATCTGGCTCCAGCCGCGTCTATAGGAGTATCTGTCTGCTCACTTCTAGCTCCAGTGGAGACTGATGGAAAAATGGCCGCTAACAACCTGTGGTCCTTGTTCCGGGTGCGCGTGTCACCATCGAGCCTTAATGACATCATAAAGCTGCTTCAAGTGCAAGACTTGCAGGCTTATATACAGTCTATCTATCTATCTATCTATCTATCTATCTATCTAATGTATGTTACTGCATAGATATATATCTAGCTATATAAATAGATAGCTATATATCAATATAGATATTTCTACAAATATCTAGCTTTACGTATAAATTTAAACTTCTATAGTTATGGTTTTGTAGGGCTGAAAACATACATACAAAATTTGTATTATTATCAGCATTATTCTTATAATTGCCATTGATGTTATTCCAGGGGCAGGTAATAAACCGCATGAGGCTTTGACCAATTTTTACCATTTTAGGTAAAAAGCTGCATTGACTGCACTTCTGCATTTTGTGGGATATGGTAGGACTGCAAGCAAATCCTGAGACAAGATATATCAAAAACACTCCATACAGCATGCGATTTCATTTTCCAAGATAGAAACATTGGTCACGCTGAACATTGTTGAACGTTTTCGCTGCAATGCATCCTGAGACGCTTGGATCCAGGTTCTATCATTCATGCTGCGCCATTTCAACCAACCTGTGTGGCTCATATTCACTTTGGGTTGACGAGTTGCATGGTCATGGTGTAGGCCGAGCCTTTTTTGCCACTTCATCCGCCTCCGATCAAGCATAATGCCTTGCCCATAAGCATTCCCCACCCTGGAATATCTTAACCTACCCATTCCCCTATCTGGAATAACTGTACCTCCCTCAAAAGAAGTGATAAGCCGCAATATATTTGACTGTTGTAGGCTGCCGTCTCCCGCTTAAGGGCGAATTTCAAACGTTGTCCATCACAGAGACAAATGATCTGGCTCCAGCCGCGTCTATAGGAGTATCTGTCTGCTCACTTCTAGCTCCAGTGGAGACTGATGGAAAAATGGCCGCTAACAACCTGTGGTCCTTGTTCCGGGTGCGCGTGTCACCATCGAGCCTTAATGACATCATAAAGCTGCTTCAAGTGCAAGACTTGCAGGCTTATATACAGTCTATCTATCTATCTATCTATCTAATGTATGTTACTGCATAGATATATATCTAGCTATATAAATAGATAGCTATATATCAATATAGATATTTCTACAAATATCTAGCTTTACGTATAAATTTAAACTTCTATAGTTATGGTTTTGTAGGGCTGAAAACATACATACAAAATTTGTATTATTATCAGCATTATTCTTATAATTGCCATTGATGTTATTCCAGGGGCAGGTAATAAACCGCATGAGGCTTTGACCAATTTTTACCATTTTAGGTAAAAAGCTGCATTGACTGCACTTCTGCATTTTGTGGGATATGGTAGGACTGCAAGCAAATCCTGAGACAAGATATATCAAAAACACTCCATACAGCATGCGATTTCATTTTCCAAGATAGAAACATTGGTCACGCTGAACATTGTTGAACGTTTTCACTGCAATGCATCCTGAGACGCTTGGATCCAGGTTCTATCATTCATGCTGCGCCATTTCAACCAACCTGTGTGGCTCATATTCACTTTGGGTTGACGAGTTGCATGGTAATGGTGTAGGCCGAGCCTTTTTTGCCACTTCATCCGCCTCCGATCAAGCATAATGCCTTGCCCATAAGCATTCCCCACCCTGGAATATCTTAACCTACCCATTCCCCTATCTGGAATAACTGTACCTCCCTCAAAAGAAGTGATAAGCCGCAATATATTTGACTGTTGTAGGCTGCCGTCTCCCGCTTAAGGGCGAATTTCAAACGTTGTCCATCACAGAGACAAATGATCTGGCTCCAGCCGCGTCTATAGGAGTATCTGTCTGCTCACTTCTAGCTCCAGTGGAGACTGATGGAAAAATGGCCGCTAACAACCTGTGGTCCTTGTTCCGGGTGCGCGTGTCACCATCGAGCCTTAATGACATCATAAAGCTGCTTCAAGTGCAAGACTTGCAGGCTTATATACAGTCTATCTATCTATCTATCTATCTATCTAATGTATGTTACTGCATAGATATATATCTAGCTATATAAATAGATAGCTATATATCAATATAGATATTTCTACAAATATCTAGCTTTACGTATAAATTTAAACTTCTATAGTTATGGTTTTGTAGGGCTGAAAACATACATACAAAATTTGTATTATTATCAGCATTATTCTTATAATTGCCATTGATGTTATTCCAGGGGCAGGTAATAAACCGCATGAGGCTTTGACCAATTTTTACCATTTTAGGTAAAAAGCTGCATTGACTGCACTTCTGCATTTTGTGGGATATGGTAGGACTGCAAGCAAATCCTGAGACAAGATATATCAAAAACACTCCATACAGCATGCGATTTCATTTTCCAAGATAGAAACATTGGTCACGCTGAACATTGCTGAACGTTTTCGCTGCAATGCATCCTGAGACGCTTGGATCCAGGTTCTATCATTCATGCTGCGCCATTTCAACCAACCTGTGTGGCTCATATTCACTTTGGGTTGACGAGTTGCATGGTCATGGTGTAGGCCGAGCCTTTTTTGCCACTTCATCCGCCTCCGATCAAGCATAATGCCTTGCCCATAAGCATTCCCCACCCTGGAATATCTTAACCTACCCATTCCCCTATCTGGAATAACTGTACCTCCCTCAAAAGAAGTGATAAGCCGCAATATATTTGACTGTTGTAGGCTGCCGTCTCCCGCTTAAGGGCGAATTTCAAACGTTGTCCATCACAGAGACAAATGATCTGGCTCCAGCCGCGTCTATAGGAGTATCTGTCTGCTCACTTCTAGCTCCAGTGGAGACTGATGGAAAAATGGCCGCTAACAACCTGTGGTCCTTGTTCCGGGTGCGCGTGTCACCATCGAGCCTTAATGACATCATAAAGCTGCTTCAAGTGCAAGACTTGCAGGCTTATATACAGTCTATCTATCTATCTATCTATCTATCTAATGTATGTTACTGCATAGATATATATCTAGCTATATAAATAGATAGCTATATATCAATATAGATATTTCTACAAATATCTAGCTTTACGTATAAATTTAAACTTCTATAGTTATGGTTTTGTAGGGCTGAAAACATACATACAAAATTTGTATTATTATCAGCATTATTCTTATAATTGCCATTGATGTTATTCCAGGGGCAGGTAATAAACCGCATGAGGCTTTGACCAATTTTTACCATTTTAGGTAAAAAGCTGCATTGACTGCACTTCTGCATTTTGTGGGATATGGTAGGACTGCAAGCAAATCCTGAGACAAGATATATCAAAAACACTCCATACAGCATGCGATTTCATTTTCCAAGATAGAAACATTGGTCACGCTGAACATTGTTGAACGTTTTCACTGCAATGCATCCTGAGACGCTTGGATCCAGGTTCTATCATTCATGCTGCGCCATTTCAACCAACCTGTGTGGCTCATATTCACTTTGGGTTGACGAGTTGCATGGTAATGGTGTAGGCCGAGCCTTTTTTGCCACTTCATCCGCCTCCGATCAAGCATAATGCCTTGCCCATAAGCATTCCCCACCCTGGAATATCTTAACCTACCCATTCCCCTATCTGGAATAACTGTACCTCCCTCAAAAGAAGTGATAAGCCGCAATATATTTGACTGTTGTAGGCTGCCGTCTCCCGCTTAAGGGCGAATTTCAAACGTTGTCCATCACAGAGACAAATGATCTGGCTCCAGCCGCGTCTATAGGAGTATCTGTCTGCTCACTTCTAGCTCCAGTGGAGACTGATGGAAAAATGGCCGCTAACAACCTGTGGTCCTTGTTCCGGGTGCGCGTGTCACCATCGAGCCTTAATGACATCATAAAGCTGCTTCAAGTGCAAGACTTGCAGGCTTATATACAGTCTATCTATCTATCTATCTATCTATCTAATGTATGTTACTGCATAGATATATATCTAGCTATATAAATAGATAGCTATATATCAATATAGATATTTCTACAAATATCTAGCTTTACGTATAAATTTAAACTTCTATAGTTATGGTTTTGTAGGGCTGAAAACATACATACAAAATTTGTATTATTATCAGCATTATTCTTATAATTGCCATTGATGTTATTCCAGGGGCAGGTAATAAACCGCATGAGGCTTTGACCAATTTTTACCATTTTAGGTAAAAAGCTGCATTGACTGCACTTCTGCATTTTGTGGGATATGGTAGGACTGCAAGCAAATCCTGAGACAAGATATATCAAAAACACTCCATACAGCATGCGATTTCATTTTCCAAGATAGAAACATTGGTCACGCTGAACATTGCTGAACGTTTTCGCTGCAATGCATCCTGAGACGCTTGGATCCAGGTTCTATCATTCATGCTGCGCCATTTCAACCAACCTGTGTGGCTCATATTCACTTTGGGTTGACGAGTTGCATGGTCATGGTGTAGGCCGAGCCTTTTTTGCCACTTCATCCGCCTCCGATCAAGCATAATGCCTTGCCCATAAGCATTCCCCACCCTGGAATATCTTAACCTACCCATTCCCCTATCTGGAATAACTGTACCTCCCTCAAAAGAAGTGATAAGCCGCAATATATTTGACTGTTGTAGGCTGCCGTCTCCCGCTTAAGGGCGAATTTCAAACGTTGTCCATCACAGAGACAAATGATCTGGCTCCAGCCGCGTCTATAGGAGTATCTGTCTGCTCACTTCTAGCTCCAGTGGAGACTGATGGAAAAATGGCCGCTAACAACCTGTGGTCCTTGTTCCGGGTGCGCGTGTCACCATCGAGCCTTAATGACATCATAAAGCTGCTTCAAGTGCAAGACTTGCAGGCTTATATACAGTCTATCTATCTATCTATCTATCTATCTAATGTATGTTACTGCATAGATATATATCTAGCTATATAAATAGATAGCTATATATCAATATAGATATTTCTACAAATATCTAGCTTTACGTATAAATTTAAACTTCTATAGTTATGGTTTTGTAGGGCTGAAAACATACATACAAAATTTGTATTATTATCAGCATTATTCTTATAATTGCCATTGATGTTATTCCAGGGACAGGTAATAAACCGCATGAGGCTTTGACCAATTTTTACCATTTTAGGTAAAAAGCTGCATTGACTGCACTTCTGCATTTTGTGGGATATGGTAGGACTGCAAGCAAATCCTGAGACAAGATATATCAAAAACACTCCATACAGCATGCAATTTCATTTTCCAAGATAGAAACATTGGTCACGCTGAACATTGTTGAACGTTTTCGCTGCAATGCATCCTGGGACGCTTGGATCCAGGTTCCATCATTCATGTTGCGCTATTTCAACCAACCTGTGTGGCTCATATTCACTTTGGGTTGACAATTGGCATGGTCATGGTGTAGGCCGAGCCTTTTTTGCCACTTCATCCGCCTCCGATCAAGCATAATGCCTTGCCCATAAGCATTCCCCTCCCTGGAATAACTTAACCTACCCATTCCCCTATCTGGAATAACTGTACCTACCACAAAAGAAGTGATAAGCAGCGATCAATTTGACTGTTGTAGGCTGCCGTATCCCGCTTAAGGGCGAATTTCAAACGTTGTCCATCACAGAGACAAATGATCTGGCTCCAGCAGCGTCTATAGGAGTATCTGTCTGCTCACTTCTAGCTCCAGTGGAGACTGATGGAAAAATGGCCGCTAACAACCTGTGATCCTTGTTCCGGGTGCGCGTGTCACCATCGAGCCTTAATGACATCATAAAGCTGCTTCAAGTGCAAGACTTGCAGGCTTATATACAGTCTATCTATCTATCTATCTATCTATCTAATGTATGTTACTGCATAGATATATATCTAGCTATATAAATAGATAGCTATATATCAATATAGATATTTCTACAAATATCTAGCTTTACGTATAAATTTAAACTTCTATAGTTATGGTTTTGTAGGGCTGAAAACATACATACAAAATTTGTATTATTATCAGCATTATTCTTATAATTGCCATTGATGTTATTCCAGGGGCAGGTAATAAACCGCATGAGGCTTTGACCAATTTTTACCATTTTAGGTAAAAAGCTGCATTGACTGCACTTCTGCATTTTGTGGGATATGGTAGGACTGCAAGCAAATCCTGAGACAAGATATATCAAAAACACTCCATACAGCATGCGATTTCATTTTCCAAGATAGAAACATTGGTCACGCTGAACATTGTTGAACGTTTTCACTGCAATGCATCCTGAGACGCTTGGATCCAGGTTCTATCATTCATGCTGCGCCATTTCAACCAACCTGTGTGGCTCATATTCACTTTGGGTTGACGAGTTGCATGGTAATGGTGTAGGCCGAGCCTTTTTTGCCACTTCATCCGCCTCCGATCAAGCATAATGCCTTGCCCATAAGCATTCCCCACCCTGGAATATCTTAACCTACCCATTCCCCTATCTGGAATAACTGTACCTCCCTCAAAAGAAGTGATAAGCCGCAATATATTTGACTGTTGTAGGCTGCCGTCTCCCGCTTAAGGGCGAATTTCAAACGTTGTCCATCACAGAGACAAATGATCTGGCTCCAGCCGCGTCTATAGGAGTATCTGTCTGCTCACTTCTAGCTCCAGTGGAGACTGATGGAAAAATGGCCGCTAACAACCTGTGGTCCTTGTTCCGGGTGCGCGTGTCACCATCGAGCCTTAATGACATCATAAAGCTGCTTCAAGTGCAAGACTTGCAGGCTTATATACAGTCTATCTATCTATCTATCTATCTATCTATCTATCTAATGTATGTTACTGCATAGATATATATCTAGCTATATAAATAGATAGCTATATATCAATATAGATATTTCTACAAATATCTAGCTTTACGTATAAATTTAAACTTCTATAGTTATGGTTTTGTAGGGCTGAAAACATACATACAAAATTTGTATTATTATCAGCATTATTCTTATAATTGCCATTGATGTTATTCCAGGGGCAGGTAATAAACCGCATGAGGCTTTGACCAATTTTTACCATTTTAGGTAAAAAGCTGCATTGACTGCACTTCTGCATTTTGTGGGATATGGTAGGACTGCAAGCAAATCCTGAGACAAGATATATCAAAAACACTCCATACAGCATGCGATTTCATTTTCCAAGATAGAAACATTGGTCACGCTGAACATTGCTGAACGTTTTCGCTGCAATGCATCCTGAGACGCTTGGATCCAGGTTCTATCATTCATGCTGCGCCATTTCAACCAACCTGTGTGGCTCATATTCACTTTGGGTTGACGAGTTGCATGGTCATGGTGTAGGCCGAGCCTTTTTTGCCACTTCATCCGCCTCCGCCTCCGATCAAGCATAATGCCTTGCCCATAAGCATTCCCCACCCTGGAATATCTTAACCTACCCATTCCCCTATCTGGAATAACTGTACCTCCCTCAAAAGAAGTGATAAGCCGCAATATATTTGACTGTTGTAGGCTGCCGTCTCCCGCTTAAGGGCGAATTTCAAACGTTGTCCATCACAGAGACAAATGATCTGGCTCCAGCCGCGTCTATAGGAGTATCTGTCTGCTCACTTCTAGCTCCAGTGGAGACTGATGGAAAAATGGCCGCTAACAACCTGTGGTCCTTGTTCCGGGTGCGCGTGTCACCATCGAGCCTTAATGACATCATAAAGCTGCTTCAAGTGCAAGACTTGCAGGCTTATATACAGTCTATCTATCTATCTATCTATCTATCTATCTAATGTATGTTACTGCATAGATATATATCTAGCTATATAAATAGATAGCTATATATCAATATAGATATTTCTACAAATATCTAGCTTTACGTATAAATTTAAACTTCTATAGTTATGGTTTTGTAGGGCTGAAAACATACATACAAAATTTGTATTATTATCAGCATTATTCTTATAATTGCCATTGATGTTATTCCAGGGACAGGTAATAAACCGCATGAGGCTTTGACCAATTTTTACCATTTTAGGTAAAAAGCTGCATTGACTGCACTTCTGCATTTTGTGGGATATGGTAGGACTGCAAGCAAATCCTGAGACAAGATATATCAAAAACACTCCATACAGCATGCGATTTCATTTTCCAAGATAGAAACATTGGTCACGCTGAACATTGTTGAACGTTTTCGCTGCAATGCATCCTGAGACGCTTGGATCCAGGTTCTATCATTCATGCTGCGCCATTTCAACCAACCTGTGTGGCTCATATTCACTTTGGGTTGACGAGTTGCATGGTCATGGTGTAGGCCGAGCCTTTTTTGCCACTTCATCCGCCTCCGATCAAGCATAATGCCTTGCCCATAAGCATTCCCCACCCTGGAATATCTTAACCTACCCATTCCCCTATCTGGAATAACTGTACCTCCCTCAAAAGAAGTGATAAGCCGCAATATATTTGACTGTTGTAGGCTGCCGTCTCCCGCTTAAGGGCGAATTTCAAACGTTGTCCATCACAGAGACAAATGATCTGGCTCCAGCCGCGTCTATAGGAGTATCTGTCTGCTCACTTCTAGCTCCAGTGGAGACTGATGGAAAAATGGCCGCTAACAACCTGTGGTCCTTGTTCCGGGTGCGCGTGTCACCATCGAGCCTTAATGACATCATAAAGCTGCTTCAAGTGCAAGACTTGCAGGCTTATATACAGTCTATCTATCTATCTATCTATCTATCTATCTATCTATCTATCTATCTAATGTATGTTACTGCATAGATATATATCTAGCTATATAAATAGATAGCTATATATCAATATAGATATTTCTACAAATATCTAGCTTTACGTATAAATTTAAACTTCTATAGTTATGGTTTTGTAGGGCTGAAAACATACATACAAAATTTGTATTATTATCAGCATTATTCTTATAATTGCCATTGATGTTATTCCAGGGACAGGTAATAAACCGCATGAGGCTTTGACCAATTTTTACCATTTTAGGTAAAAAGCTGCATTGACTGCACTTCTGCATTTTGTGGGATATGGTAGGACTGCAAGCAAATCCTGAGACAAGATATATCAAAAACACTCCATACAGCATGCAATTTCATTTTCCAAGATAGAAACATTGGTCACGCTGAACATTGTTGAACGTTTTCGCTGCAATGCATCCTGGGACGCTTGGATCCAGGTTCCATCATTCATGTTGCGCTATTTCAACCAACCTGTGTGGCTCATATTCACTTTGGGTTGACAATTGGCATGGTCATGGTGTAGGCCGAGCCTTTTTTGCCACTTCATCCGCCTCCGATCAAGCATAATGCCTTGCCCATAAGCATTCCCCTCCCTGGAATAACTTAACCTACCCATTCCCCTATCTGGAATAACTGTACCTACCACAAAAGAAGTGATAAGCAGCGATCAATTTGACTGTTGTAGGCTGCCGTATCCCGCTTAAGGGCGAATTTCAAACGTTGTCCATCACAGAGACAAATGATCTGGCTCCAGCAGCGTCTATAGGAGTATCTGTCTGCTCACTTCTAGCTCCAGTGGAGACTGATGGAAAAATGGCCGCTAACAACCTGTGATCCTTGTTCCGGGTGCGCGTGTCACCATCGAGCCTTAATGACATCATAAAGCTGCTTCAAGTGCAAGACTTGCAGGCTTATATACAGTCTATCTATCTATCTATCTATCTATCTAATGTATGTTACTGCATAGATATATATCTAGCTATATAAATAGATAGCTATATATCAATATAGATATTTCTACAAATATCTAGCTTTACGTATAAATTTAAACTTCTATAGTTATGGTTTTGTAGGGCTGAAAACATACATACAAAATTTGTATTATTATCAGCATTATTCTTATAATTGCCATTGATGTTATTCCAGGGGCAGGTAATAAACCGCATGAGGCTTTGACCAATTTTTACCATTTTAGGTAAAAAGCTGCATTGACTGCACTTCTGCATTTTGTGGGATATGGTAGGACTGCAAGCAAATCCTGAGACAAGATATATCAAAAACACTCCATACAGCATGCGATTTCATTTTCCAAGATAGAAACATTGGTCACGCTGAACATTGTTGAACGTTTTCACTGCAATGCATCCTGAGACGCTTGGATCCAGGTTCTATCATTCATGCTGCGCCATTTCAACCAACCTGTGTGGCTCATATTCACTTTGGGTTGACGAGTTGCATGGTAATGGTGTAGGCCGAGCCTTTTTTGCCACTTCATCCGCCTCCGATCAAGCATAATGCCTTGCCCATAAGCATTCCCCACCCTGGAATATCTTAACCTACCCATTCCCCTATCTGGAATAACTGTACCTCCCTCAAAAGAAGTGATAAGCCGCAATATATTTGACTGTTGTAGGCTGCCGTCTCCCGCTTAAGGGCGAATTTCAAACGTTGTCCATCACAGAGACAAATGATCTGGCTCCAGCCGCGTCTATAGGAGTATCTGTCTGCTCACTTCTAGCTCCAGTGGAGACTGATGGAAAAATGGCCGCTAACAACCTGTGGTCCTTGTTCCGGGTGCGCGTGTCACCATCGAGCCTTAATGACATCATAAAGCTGCTTCAAGTGCAAGACTTGCAGGCTTATATACAGTCTATCTATCTATCTATCTATCTATCTATCTATCTATCTATCTATCTATCTATCTAATGTATGTTACTGCATAGATATATATCTAGCTATATAAATAGATAGCTATATATCAATATAGATATTTCTACAAATATCTAGCTTTACGTATAAATTTAAACTTCTATAGTTATGGTTTTGTAGGGCTGAAAACATACATACAAAATTTGTATTATTATCAGCATTATTCTTATAATTGCCATTGATGTTATTCCAGGGGCAGGTAATAAACCGCATGAGGCTTTGACCAATTTTTACCATTTTAGGTAAAAAGCTGCATTGACTGCACTTCTGCATTTTGTGGGATATGGTAGGACTGCAAGCAAATCCTGAGACAAGATATATCAAAAACACTCCATACAGCATGCGATTTCATTTTCCAAGATAGAAACATTGGTCACGCTGAACATTGTTGAACGTTTTCGCTGCAATGCATCCTGAGACGCTTGGATCCAGGTTCTATCATTCATGCTGCGCCATTTCAACCAACCTGTGTGGCTCATATTCACTTTGGGTTGACGAGTTGCATGGTCATGGTGTAGGCCGAGCCTTTTTTGCCACTTCATCCGCCTCCGATCAAGCATAATGCCTTGCCCATAAGCATTCCCCACCCTGGAATATCTTAACCTACCCATTCCCCTATCTGGAATAACTGTACCTCCCTCAAAAGAAGTGATAAGCCGCAATATATTTGACTGTTGTAGGCTGCCGTCTCCCGCTTAAGGGCGAATTTCAAACGTTGTCCATCACAGAGACAAATGATCTGGCTCCAGCCGCGTCTATAGGAGTATCTGTCTGCTCACTTCTAGCTCCAGTGGAGACTGATGGAAAAATGGCCGCTAACAACCTGTGGTCCTTGTTCCGGGTGCGCGTGTCACCATCGAGCCTTAATGACATCATAAAGCTGCTTCAAGTGCAAGACTTGCAGGCTTATATACAGTCTATCTATCTATCTATCTATCTATCTATCTATCTATCTAATGTATGTTACTGCATAGATATATATCTAGCTATATAAATAGATAGCTATATATCAATATAGATATTTCTACAAATATCTAGCTTTACGTATAAATTTAAACTTCTATAGTTATGGTTTTGTAGGGCTGAAAACATACATACAAAATTTGTATTATTATCAGCATTATTCTTATAATTGCCATTGATGTTATTCCAGGGACAGGTAATAAACCGCATGAGGCTTTGACCAATTTTTACCATTTTAGGTAAAAAGCTGCATTGACTGCACTTCTGCATTTTGTGGGATATGGTAGGACTGCAAGCAAATCCTGAGACAAGATATATCAAAAACACTCCATACAGCATGCAATTTCATTTTCCAAGATAGAAACATTGGTCACGCTGAACATTGTTGAACGTTTTCGCTGCAATGCATCCTGGGACGCTTGGATCCAGGTTCCATCATTCATGTTGCGCTATTTCAACCAACCTGTGTGGCTCATATTCACTTTGGGTTGACAATTGGCATGGTCATGGTGTAGGCCGAGCCTTTTTTGCCACTTCATCCGCCTCCGATCAAGCATAATGCCTTGCCCATAAGCATTCCCCTCCCTGGAATAACTTAACCTACCCATTCCCCTATCTGGAATAACTGTACCTACCACAAAAGAAGTGATAAGCAGCGATCAATTTGACTGTTGTAGGCTGCCGTATCCCGCTTAAGGGCGAATTTCAAACGTTGTCCATCACAGAGACAAATGATCTGGCTCCAGCAGCGTCTATAGGAGTATCTGTCTGCTCACTTCTAGCTCCAGTGGAGACTGATGGAAAAATGGCCGCTAACAACCTGTGATCCTTGTTCCGGGTGCGCGTGTCACCATCGAGCCTTAATGACATCATAAAGCTGCTTCAAGTGCAAGACTTGCAGGCTTATATACAGTCTATCTATCTATCTATCTATCTATCTATCTAATGTATGTTACTGCATAGATATATATCTAGCTATATAAATAGATAGCTATATATCAATATAGATATTTCTACAAATATCTAGCTTTACGTATAAATTTAAACTTCTATAGTTATGGTTTTGTAGGGCTGAAAACATACATACAAAATTTGTATTATTATCAGCATTATTCTTATAATTGCCATTGATGTTATTCCAGGGGCAGGTAATAAACCGCATGAGGCTTTGACCAATTTTTACCATTTTAGGTAAAAAGCTGCATTGACTGCACTTCTGCATTTTGTGGGATATGGTAGGACTGCAAGCAAATCCTGAGACAAGATATATCAAAAACACTCCATACAGCATGCGATTTCATTTTCCAAGATAGAAACATTGGTCACGCTGAACATTGTTGAACGTTTTCACTGCAATGCATCCTGAGACGCTTGGATCCAGGTTCTATCATTCATGCTGCGCCATTTCAACCAACCTGTGTGGCTCATATTCACTTTGGGTTGACGAGTTGCATGGTAATGGTGTAGGCCGAGCCTTTTTTGCCACTTCATCCGCCTCCGATCAAGCATAATGCCTTGCCCATAAGCATTCCCCACCCTGGAATATCTTAACCTACCCATTCCCCTATCTGGAATAACTGTACCTCCCTCAAAAGAAGTGATAAGCCGCAATATATTTGACTGTTGTAGGCTGCCGTCTCCCGCTTAAGGGCGAATTTCAAACGTTGTCCATCACAGAGACAAATGATCTGGCTCCAGCCGCGTCTATAGGAGTATCTGTCTGCTCACTTCTAGCTCCAGTGGAGACTGATGGAAAAATGGCCGCTAACAACCTGTGGTCCTTGTTCCGGGTGCGCGTGTCACCATCGAGCCTTAATGACATCATAAAGCTGCTTCAAGTGCAAGACTTGCAGGCTTATATACAGTCTATCTATCTATCTATCTATCTATCTATCTATCTATCTATCTATCTATCTATCTAATGTATGTTACTGCATAGATATATATCTAGCTATATAAATAGATAGCTATATATCAATATAGATATTTCTACAAATATCTAGCTTTACGTATAAATTTAAACTTCTATAGTTATGGTTTTGTAGGGCTGAAAACATACATACAAAATTTGTATTATTATCAGCATTATTCTTATAATTGCCATTGATGTTATTCCAGGGGCAGGTAATAAACCGCATGAGGCTTTGACCAATTTTTACCATTTTAGGTAAAAAGCTGCATTGACTGCACTTCTGCATTTTGTGGGATATGGTAGGACTGCAAGCAAATCCTGAGACAAGATATATCAAAAACACTCCATACAGCATGCGATTTCATTTTCCAAGATAGAAACATTGGTCACGCTGAACATTGTTGAACGTTTTCGCTGCAATGCATCCTGAGACGCTTGGATCCAGGTTCTATCATTCATGCTGCGCCATTTCAACCAACCTGTGTGGCTCATATTCACTTTGGGTTGACGAGTTGCATGGTCATGGTGTAGGCCGAGCCTTTTTTGCCACTTCATCCGCCTCCGATCAAGCATAATGCCTTGCCCATAAGCATTCCCCACCCTGGAATATCTTAACCTACCCATTCCCCTATCTGGAATAACTGTACCTCCCTCAAAAGAAGTGATAAGCCGCAATATATTTGACTGTTGTAGGCTGCCGTCTCCCGCTTAAGGGCGAATTTCAAACGTTGTCCATCACAGAGACAAATGATCTGGCTCCAGCCGCGTCTATAGGAGTATCTGTCTGCTCACTTCTAGCTCCAGTGGAGACTGATGGAAAAATGGCCGCTAACAACCTGTGGTCCTTGTTCCGGGTGCGCGTGTCACCATCGAGCCTTAATGACATCATAAAGCTGCTTCAAGTGCAAGACTTGCAGGCTTATATACAGTCTATCTATCTATCTATCTATCTATCTATCTATCTATCTATCTAATGTATGTTACTGCATAGATATATATCTAGCTATATAAATAGATAGCTATATATCAATATAGATATTTCTACAAATATCTAGCTTTACGTATAAATTTAAACTTCTATAGTTATGGTTTTGTAGGGCTGAAAACATACATACAAAATTTGTATTATTATCAGCATTATTCTTATAATTGCCATTGATGTTATTCCAGGGACAGGTAATAAACCGCATGAGGCTTTGACCAATTTTTACCATTTTAGGTAAAAAGCTGCATTGACTGCACTTCTGCATTTTGTGGGATATGGTAGGACTGCAAGCAAATCCTGAGACAAGATATATCAAAAACACTCCATACAGCATGCAATTTCATTTTCCAAGATAGAAACATTGGTCACGCTGAACATTGTTGAACGTTTTCGCTGCAATGCATCCTGGGACGCTTGGATCCAGGTTCCATCATTCATGTTGCGCTATTTCAACCAACCTGTGTGGCTCATATTCACTTTGGGTTGACAATTGGCATGGTCATGGTGTAGGCCGAGCCTTTTTTGCCACTTCATCCGCCTCCGATCAAGCATAATGCCTTGCCCATAAGCATTCCCCTCCCTGGAATAACTTAACCTACCCATTCCCCTATCTGGAATAACTGTACCTACCACAAAAGAAGTGATAAGCAGCGATCAATTTGACTGTTGTAGGCTGCCGTATCCCGCTTAAGGGCGAATTTCAAACGTTGTCCATCACAGAGACAAATGATCTGGCTCCAGCAGCGTCTATAGGAGTATCTGTCTGCTCACTTCTAGCTCCAGTGGAGACTGATGGAAAAATGGCCGCTAACAACCTGTGATCCTTGTTCCGGGTGCGCGTGTCACCATCGAGCCTTAATGACATCATAAAGCTGCTTCAAGTGCAAGACTTGCAGGCTTATATACAGTCTATCTATCTATCTATCTATCTATCTAATGTATGTTACTGCATAGATATATATCTAGCTATATAAATAGATAGCTATATATCAATATAGATATTTCTACAAATATCTAGCTTTACGTATAAATTTAAACTTCTATAGTTATGGTTTTGTAGGGCTGAAAACATACATACAAAATTTGTATTATTATCAGCATTATTCTTATAATTGCCATTGATGTTATTCCAGGGGCAGGTAATAAACCGCATGAGGCTTTGACCAATTTTTACCATTTTAGGTAAAAAGCTGCATTGACTGCACTTCTGCATTTTGTGGGATATGGTAGGACTGCAAGCAAATCCTGAGACAAGATATATCAAAAACACTCCATACAGCATGCGATTTCATTTTCCAAGATAGAAACATTGGTCACGCTGAACATTGTTGAACGTTTTCACTGCAATGCATCCTGAGACGCTTGGATCCAGGTTCTATCATTCATGCTGCGCCATTTCAACCAACCTGTGTGGCTCATATTCACTTTGGGTTGACGAGTTGCATGGTCATGGTGTAGGCCGAGCCTTTTTTGCCACTTCATCCGCCTCCGATCAAGCATAATGCCTTGCCCATAAGCATTCCCCACCCTGGAATATCTTAACCTACCCATTCCCCTATCTGGAATAACTGTACCTCCCTCAAAAGAAGTGATAAGCCGCAATATAACTGTTGTAGGCTGCCGTCTCCCGCTTAAGGGCGAATTTCAAACGTTGTCCATCACAGAGACAAATGATCTGGCTCCAGCCGCGTCTATAGGAGTATCTGTCTGCTCACTTCTAGCTCCAGTGGAGACTGATGGAAAAATGGCCGCTAACAACCTGTGGTCCTTGTTCCGGGTGCGCGTGTCACCATCGAGCCTTAATGACATCATAAAGCTGCTTCAAGTGCAAGACTTGCAGGCTTATATACAGTCTATCTATCTATCTATCTATCTATCTATCTATCTATCTATCTAATGTATGTTACTGCATAGATATATATCTAGCTATATAAATAGATAGCTATATATCAATATAGATATTTCTACAAATATCTAGCTTTACGTATAAATTTAAACTTCTATAGTTATGGTTTTGTAGGGCTGAAAACATACATACAAAATTTGTATTATTATCAGCATTATTCTTATAATTGCCATTGATGTTATTCCAGGGGCAGGTAATAAACCGCATGAGGCTTTGACCAATTTTTACCATTTTAGGTAAAAAGCTGCATTGACTGCACTTCTGCATTTTGTGGGATATGGTAGGACTGCAAGCAAATCCTGAGACAAGATATATCAAAAACACTCCATACAGCATGCGATTTCATTTTCCAAGATAGAAACATTGGTCACGCTGAACATTGTTGAACGTTTTCGCTGCAATGCATCCTGAGACGCTTGGATCCAGGTTCTATCATTCATGCTGCGCCATTTCAACCAACCTGTGTGGCTCATATTCACTTTGGGTTGACGAGTTGCATGGTCATGGTGTAGGCCGAGCCTTTTTTGCCACTTCATCCGCCTCCGATCAAGCATAATGCCTTGCCCATAAGCATTCCCCACCCTGGAATATCTTAACCTACCCATTCCCCTATCTGGAATAACTGTACCTCCCTCAAAAGAAGTGATAAGCCGCAATATATTTGACTGTTGTAGGCTGCCGTCTCCCGCTTAAGGGCGAATTTCAAACGTTGTCCATCACAGAGACAAATGATCTGGCTCCAGCCGCGTCTATAGGAGTATCTGTCTGCTCACTTCTAGCTCCAGTGGAGACTGATGGAAAAATGGCCGCTAACAACCTGTGGTCCTTGTTCCGGGTGCGCGTGTCACCATCGAGCCTTAATGACATCATAAAGCTGCTTCAAGTGCAAGACTTGCAGGCTTATATACAGTCTATCTATCTATCTATCTATCTAATGTATGTTACTGCATAGATATATATCTAGCTATATAAATAGATAGCTATATATCAATATAGATATTTCTACAAATATCTAGCTTTACGTATAAATTTAAACTTCTATAGTTATGGTTTTGTAGGGCTGAAAACATACATACAAAATTTGTATTATTATCAGCATTATTCTTATAATTGCCATTGATGTTATTCCAGGGGCAGGTAATAAACCGCATGAGGCTTTGACCAATTTTTACCATTTTAGGTAAAAAGCTGCATTGACTGCACTTCTGCATTTTGTGGGATATGGTAGGACTGCAAGCAAATCCTGAGACAAGATATATCAAAAACACTCCATACAGCATGCGATTTCATTTTCCAAGATAGAAACATTGGTCACGCTGAACATTGTTGAACGTTTTCACTGCAATGCATCCTGAGACGCTTGGATCCAGGTTCTATCATTCATGCTGCGCCATTTCAACCAACCTGTGTGGCTCATATTCACTTTGGGTTGACGAGTTGCATGGTAATGGTGTAGGCCGAGCCTTTTTTGCCACTTCATCCGCCTCCGATCAAGCATAATGCCTTGCCCATAAGCATTCCCCACCCTGGAATATCTTAACCTACCCATTCCCCTATCTGGAATAACTGTACCTCCCTCAAAAGAAGTGATAAGCCGCAATATATTTGACTGTTGTAGGCTGCCGTCTCCCGCTTAAGGGCGAATTTCAAACGTTGTCCATCACAGAGACAAATGATCTGGCTCCAGCCGCGTCTATAGGAGTATCTGTCTGCTCACTTCTAGCTCCAGTGGAGACTGATGGAAAAATGGCCGCTAACAACCTGTGGTCCTTGTTCCGGGTGCGCGTGTCACCATCGAGCCTTAATGACATCATAAAGCTGCTTCAAGTGCAAGACTTGCAGGCTTATATACAGTCTATCTATCTATCTATCTATCTATCTAATGTATGTTACTGCATAGATATATATCTAGCTATATAAATAGATAGCTATATATCAATATAGATATTTCTACAAATATCTAGCTTTACGTATAAATTTAAACTTCTATAGTTATGGTTTTGTAGGGCTGAAAACATACATACAAAATTTGTATTATTATCAGCATTATTCTTATAATTGCCATTGATGTTATTCCAGGGGCAGGTAATAAACCGCATGAGGCTTTGACCAATTTTTACCATTTTAGGTAAAAAGCTGCATTGACTGCACTTCTGCATTTTGTGGGATATGGTAGGACTGCAAGCAAATCCTGAGACAAGATATATCAAAAACACTCCATACAGCATGCGATTTCATTTTCCAAGATAGAAACATTGGTCACGCTGAACATTGCTGAACGTTTTCGCTGCAATGCATCCTGAGACGCTTGGATCCAGGTTCTATCATTCATGCTGCGCCATTTCAACCAACCTGTGTGGCTCATATTCACTTTGGGTTGACGAGTTGCATGGTCATGGTGTAGGCCGAGCCTTTTTTGCCACTTCATCCGCCTCCGATCAAGCATAATGCCTTGCCCATAAGCATTCCCCACCCTGGAATATCTTAACCTACCCATTCCCCTATCTGGAATAACTGTACCTCCCTCAAAAGAAGTGATAAGCCGCAATATATTTGACTGTTGTAGGCTGCCGTCTCCCGCTTAAGGGCGAATTTCAAACGTTGTCCATCACAGAGACAAATGATCTGGCTCCAGCCGCGTCTATAGGAGTATCTGTCTGCTCACTTCTAGCTCCAGTGGAGACTGATGGAAAAATGGCCGCTAACAACCTGTGGTCCTTGTTCCGGGTGCGCGTGTCACCATCGAGCCTTAATGACATCATAAAGCTGCTTCAAGTGCAAGACTTGCAGGCTTATATACAGTCTATCTATCTATCTATCTATCTATCTAATGTATGTTACTGCATAGATATATATCTAGCTATATAAATAGATAGCTATATATCAATATAGATATTTCTACAAATATCTAGCTTTACGTATAAATTTAAACTTCTATAGTTATGGTTTTGTAGGGCTGAAAACATACATACAAAATTTGTATTATTATCAGCATTATTCTTATAATTGCCATTGATGTTATTCCAGGGACAGGTAATAAACCGCATGAGGCTTTGACCAATTTTTACCATTTTAGGTAAAAAGCTGCATTGACTGCACTTCTGCATTTTGTGGGATATGGTAGGACTGCAAGCAAATCCTGAGACAAGATATATCAAAAACACTCCATACAGCATGCAATTTCATTTTCCAAGATAGAAACATTGGTCACGCTGAACATTGTTGAACGTTTTCGCTGCAATGCATCCTGGGACGCTTGGATCCAGGTTCCATCATTCATGTTGCGCTATTTCAACCAACCTGTGTGGCTCATATTCACTTTGGGTTGACAATTGGCATGGTCATGGTGTAGGCCGAGCCTTTTTTGCCACTTCATCCGCCTCCGATCAAGCATAATGCCTTGCCCATAAGCATTCCCCTCCCTGGAATAACTTAACCTACCCATTCCCCTATCTGGAATAACTGTACCTACCACAAAAGAAGTGATAAGCAGCGATCAATTTGACTGTTGTAGGCTGCCGTATCCCGCTTAAGGGCGAATTTCAAACGTTGTCCATCACAGAGACAAATGATCTGGCTCCAGCAGCGTCTATAGGAGTATCTGTCTGCTCACTTCTAGCTCCAGTGGAGACTGATGGAAAAATGGCCGCTAACAACCTGTGATCCTTGTTCCGGGTGCGCGTGTCACCATCGAGCCTTAATGACATCATAAAGCTGCTTCAAGTGCAAGACTTGCAGGCTTATATACAGTCTATCTATCTATCTATCTATCTATCTAATGTATGTTACTGCATAGATATATATCTAGCTATATAAATAGATAGCTATATATCAATATAGATATTTCTACAAATATCTAGCTTTACGTATAAATTTAAACTTCTATAGTTATGGTTTTGTAGGGCTGAAAACATACATACAAAATTTGTATTATTATCAGCATTATTCTTATAATTGCCATTGATGTTATTCCAGGGGCAGGTAATAAACCGCATGAGGCTTTGACCAATTTTTACCATTTTAGGTAAAAAGCTGCATTGACTGCACTTCTGCATTTTGTGGGATATGGTAGGACTGCAAGCAAATCCTGAGACAAGATATATCAAAAACACTCCATACAGCATGCGATTTCATTTTCCAAGATAGAAACATTGGTCACGCTGAACATTGTTGAACGTTTTCACTGCAATGCATCCTGAGACGCTTGGATCCAGGTTCTATCATTCATGCTGCGCCATTTCAACCAACCTGTGTGGCTCATATTCACTTTGGGTTGACGAGTTGCATGGTAATGGTGTAGGCCGAGCCTTTTTTGCCACTTCATCCGCCTCCGATCAAGCATAATGCCTTGCCCATAAGCATTCCCCACCCTGGAATATCTTAACCTACCCATTCCCCTATCTGGAATAACTGTACCTCCCTCAAAAGAAGTGATAAGCCGCAATATATTTGACTGTTGTAGGCTGCCGTCTCCCGCTTAAGGGCGAATTTCAAACGTTGTCCATCACAGAGACAAATGATCTGGCTCCAGCCGCGTCTATAGGAGTATCTGTCTGCTCACTTCTAGCTCCAGTGGAGACTGATGGAAAAATGGCCGCTAACAACCTGTGGTCCTTGTTCCGGGTGCGCGTGTCACCATCGAGCCTTAATGACATCATAAAGCTGCTTCAAGTGCAAGACTTGCAGGCTTATATACAGTCTATCTATCTATCTATCTATCTATCTATCTATCTAATGTATGTTACTGCATAGATATATATCTAGCTATATAAATAGATAGCTATATATCAATATAGATATTTCTACAAATATCTAGCTTTACGTATAAATTTAAACTTCTATAGTTATGGTTTTGTAGGGCTGAAAACATACATACAAAATTTGTATTATTATCAGCATTATTCTTATAATTGCCATTGATGTTATTCCAGGGGCAGGTAATAAACCGCATGAGGCTTTGACCAATTTTTACCATTTTAGGTAAAAAGCTGCATTGACTGCACTTCTGCATTTTGTGGGATATGGTAGGACTGCAAGCAAATCCTGAGACAAGATATATCAAAAACACTCCATACAGCATGCGATTTCATTTTCCAAGATAGAAACATTGGTCACGCTGAACATTGCTGAACGTTTTCGCTGCAATGCATCCTGAGACGCTTGGATCCAGGTTCTATCATTCATGCTGCGCCATTTCAACCAACCTGTGTGGCTCATATTCACTTTGGGTTGACGAGTTGCATGGTCATGGTGTAGGCCGAGCCTTTTTTGCCACTTCATCCGCCTCCGATCAAGCATAATGCCTTGCCCATAAGCATTCCCCACCCTGGAATATCTTAACCTACCCATTCCCCTATCTGGAATAACTGTACCTCCCTCAAAAGAAGTGATAAGCCGCAATATATTTGACTGTTGTAGGCTGCCGTCTCCCGCTTAAGGGCGAATTTCAAACGTTGTCCATCACAGAGACAAATGATCTGGCTCCAGCCGCGTCTATAGGAGTATCTGTCTGCTCACTTCTAGCTCCAGTGGAGACTGATGGAAAAATGGCCGCTAACAACCTGTGGTCCTTGTTCCGGGTGCGCGTGTCACCATCGAGCCTTAATGACATCATAAAGCTGCTTCAAGTGCAAGACTTGCAGGCTTATATACAGTCTATCTATCTATCTATCTATCTATCTATCTATCTAATGTATGTTACTGCATAGATATATATCTAGCTATATAAATAGATAGCTATATATCAATATAGATATTTCTACAAATATCTAGCTTTACGTATAAATTTAAACTTCTATAGTTATGGTTTTGTAGGGCTGAAAACATACATACAAAATTTGTATTATTATCAGCATTATTCTTATAATTGCCATTGATGTTATTCCAGGGACAGGTAATAAACCGCATGAGGCTTTGACCAATTTTTACCATTTTAGGTAAAAAGCTGCATTGACTGCACTTCTGCATTTTGTGGGATATGGTAGGACTGCAAGCAAATCCTGAGACAAGATATATCAAAAACACTCCATACAGCATGCAATTTCATTTTCCAAGATAGAAACATTGGTCACGCTGAACATTGTTGAACGTTTTCGCTGCAATGCATCCTGGGACGCTTGGATCCAGGTTCCATCATTCATGTTGCGCTATTTCAACCAACCTGTGTGGCTCATATTCACTTTGGGTTGACAATTGGCATGGTCATGGTGTAGGCCGAGCCTTTTTTGCCACTTCATCCGCCTCCGATCAAGCATAATGCCTTGCCCATAAGCATTCCCCTCCCTGGAATAACTTAACCTACCCATTCCCCTATCTGGAATAACTGTACCTACCACAAAAGAAGTGATAAGCAGCGATCAATTTGACTGTTGTAGGCTGCCGTATCCCGCTTAAGGGCGAATTTCAAACGTTGTCCATCACAGAGACAAATGATCTGGCTCCAGCAGCGTCTATAGGAGTATCTGTCTGCTCACTTCTAGCTCCAGTGGAGACTGATGGAAAAATGGCCGCTAACAACCTGTGATCCTTGTTCCGGGTGCGCGTGTCACCATCGAGCCTTAATGACATCATAAAGCTGCTTCAAGTGCAAGACTTGCAGGCTTATATACAGTCTATCTATCTATCTATCTATCTATCTATCTATCTAATGTATGTTACTGCATAGATATATATCTAGCTATATAAATAGATAGCTATATATCAATATAGATATTTCTACAAATATCTAGCTTTACGTATAAATTTAAACTTCTATAGTTATGGTTTTGTAGGGCTGAAAACATACATACAAAATTTGTATTATTATCAGCATTATTCTTATAATTGCCATTGATGTTATTCCAGGGGCAGGTAATAAACCGCATGAGGCTTTGACCAATTTTTACCATTTTAGGTAAAAAGCTGCATTGACTGCACTTCTGCATTTTGTGGGATATGGTAGGACTGCAAGCAAATCCTGAGACAAGATATATCAAAAACACTCCATACAGCATGCGATTTCATTTTCCAAGATAGAAACATTGGTCACGCTGAACATTGTTGAACGTTTTCACTGCAATGCATCCTGAGACGCTTGGATCCAGGTTCTATCATTCATGCTGCGCCATTTCAACCAACCTGTGTGGCTCATATTCACTTTGGGTTGACGAGTTGCATGGTCATGGTGTAGGCCGAGCCTTTTTTGCCACTTCATCCGCCTCCGATCAAGCATAATGCCTTGCCCATAAGCATTCCCCACCCTGGAATATCTTAACCTACCCATTCCCCTATCTGGAATAACTGTACCTCCCTCAAAAGAAGTGATAAGCCGCAATATATTTGACTGTTGTAGGCTGCCGTCTCCCGCTTAAGGGCGAATTTCAAACGTTGTCCATCACAGAGACAAATGATCTGGCTCCAGCCGCGTCTATAGGAGTATCTGTCTGCTCACTTCTAGCTCCAGTGGAGACTGATGGAAAAATGGCCGCTAACAACCTGTGGTCCTTGTTCCGGGTGCGCGTGTCACCATCGAGCCTTAATGACATCATAAAGCTGCTTCAAGTGCAAGACTTGCAGGCTTATATACAGTCTATCTATCTATCTATCTATCTAATGTATGTTACTGCATAGATATATATCTAGCTATATAAATAGATAGCTATATATCAATATAGATATTTCTACAAATATCTAGCTTTACGTATAAATTTAAACTTCTATAGTTATGGTTTTGTAGGGCTGAAAACATACATACAAAATTTGTATTATTATCAGCATTATTCTTATAATTGCCATTGATGTTATTCCAGGGGCAGGTAATAAACCGCATGAGGCTTTGACCAATTTTTACCATTTTAGGTAAAAAGCTGCATTGACTGCACTTCTGCATTTTGTGGGATATGGTAGGACTGCAAGCAAATCCTGAGACAAGATATATCAAAAACACTCCATACAGCATGCGATTTCATTTTCCAAGATAGAAACATTGGTCACGCTGAACATTGTTGAACGTTTTCACTGCAATGCATCCTGAGACGCTTGGATCCAGGTTCTATCATTCATGCTGCGCCATTTCAACCAACCTGTGTGGCTCATATTCACTTTGGGTTGACGAGTTGCATGGTAATGGTGTAGGCCGAGCCTTTTTTGCCACTTCATCCGCCTCCGATCAAGCATAATGCCTTGCCCATAAGCATTCCCCACCCTGGAATATCTTAACCTACCCATTCCCCTATCTGGAATAACTGTACCTCCCTCAAAAGAAGTGATAAGCCGCAATATATTTGACTGTTGTAGGCTGCCGTCTCCCGCTTAAGGGCGAATTTCAAACGTTGTCCATCACAGAGACAAATGATCTGGCTCCAGCCGCGTCTATAGGAGTATCTGTCTGCTCACTTCTAGCTCCAGTGGAGACTGATGGAAAAATGGCCGCTAACAACCTGTGGTCCTTGTTCCGGGTGCGCGTGTCACCATCGAGCCTTAATGACATCATAAAGCTGCTTCAAGTGCAAGACTTGCAGGCTTATATACAGTCTATCTATCTATCTATCTATCTATCTAATGTATGTTACTGCATAGATATATATCTAGCTATATAAATAGATAGCTATATATCAATATAGATATTTCTACAAATATCTAGCTTTACGTATAAATTTAAACTTCTATAGTTATGGTTTTGTAGGGCTGAAAACATACATACAAAATTTGTATTATTATCAGCATTATTCTTATAATTGCCATTGATGTTATTCCAGGGGCAGGTAATAAACCGCATGAGGCTTTGACCAATTTTTACCATTTTAGGTAAAAAGCTGCATTGACTGCACTTCTGCATTTTGTGGGATATGGTAGGACTGCAAGCAAATCCTGAGACAAGATATATCAAAAACACTCCATACAGCATGCGATTTCATTTTCCAAGATAGAAACATTGGTCACGCTGAACATTGCTGAACGTTTTCGCTGCAATGCATCCTGAGACGCTTGGATCCAGGTTCTATCATTCATGCTGCGCCATTTCAACCAACCTGTGTGGCTCATATTCACTTTGGGTTGACGAGTTGCATGGTCATGGTGTAGGCCGAGCCTTTTTTGCCACTTCATCCGCCTCCGATCAAGCATAATGCCTTGCCCATAAGCATTCCCCACCCTGGAATATCTTAACCTACCCATTCCCCTATCTGGAATAACTGTACCTCCCTCAAAAGAAGTGATAAGCCGCAATATATTTGACTGTTGTAGGCTGCCGTCTCCCGCTTAAGGGCGAATTTCAAACGTTGTCCATCACAGAGACAAATGATCTGGCTCCAGCCGCGTCTATAGGAGTATCTGTCTGCTCACTTCTAGCTCCAGTGGAGACTGATGGAAAAATGGCCGCTAACAACCTGTGGTCCTTGTTCCGGGTGCGCGTGTCACCATCGAGCCTTAATGACATCATAAAGCTGCTTCAAGTGCAAGACTTGCAGGCTTATATACAGTCTATCTATCTATCTATCTATCTATCTAATGTATGTTACTGCATAGATATATATCTAGCTATATAAATAGATAGCTATATATCAATATAGATATTTCTACAAATATCTAGCTTTACGTATAAATTTAAACTTCTATAGTTATGGTTTTGTAGGGCTGAAAACATACATACAAAATTTGTATTATTATCAGCATTATTCTTATAATTGCCATTGATGTTATTCCAGGGACAGGTAATAAACCGCATGAGGCTTTGACCAATTTTTACCATTTTAGGTAAAAAGCTGCATTGACTGCACTTCTGCATTTTGTGGGATATGGTAGGACTGCAAGCAAATCCTGAGACAAGATATATCAAAAACACTCCATACAGCATGCAATTTCATTTTCCAAGATAGAAACATTGGTCACGCTGAACATTGTTGAACGTTTTCGCTGCAATGCATCCTGGGACGCTTGGATCCAGGTTCCATCATTCATGTTGCGCTATTTCAACCAACCTGTGTGGCTCATATTCACTTTGGGTTGACAATTGGCATGGTCATGGTGTAGGCCGAGCCTTTTTTGCCACTTCATCCGCCTCCGATCAAGCATAATGCCTTGCCCATAAGCATTCCCCACCCTGGAATAACTTAACCTACCCATTCCCCTATCTGGAATAACTGTACCTCCCTCAAAAGAAGTGATAAGCCGCAATATATTTGACTGTTGTAGGCTGCCGTCTCCCGCTTAAGGGCGAATTTCAAACGTTGTCCATCACAGAGACAAATGATCTGGCTCCAGCCGCGTCTATAGGAGTATCTGTCTGCTCACTTCTAGCTCCAGTGGAGACTGATGGAAAAATGGCCGCTAACAACCTGTGGTCCTTGTTCCGGGTGCGCGTGTCACCATCGAGCCTTAATGACATCATAAAGCTGCTTCAAGTGCAAGACTTGCAGGCTTATATACAGTCTATCTATCTATCTATCTATCTATCTATCTATCTAATGTATGTTACTGCATAGATATATATCTAGCTATATAAATAGATAGCTATATATCAATATAGATATTTCTACAAATATCTAGCTTTACGTATAAATTTAAACTTCTATAGTTATGGTTTTGTAGGGCTGAAAACATACATACAAAATTTGTATTATTATCAGCATTATTCTTATAATTGCCATTGATGTTATTCCAGGGGCAGGTAATAAACCGCATGAGGCTTTGACCAATTTTTACCATTTTAGGTAAAAAGCTGCATTGACTGCACTTCTGCATTTTGTGGGATATGGTAGGACTGCAAGCAAATCCTGAGACAAGATATATCAAAAACACTCCATACAGCATGCGATTTCATTTTCCAAGATAGAAACATTGGTCACGCTGAACATTGCTGAACGTTTTCGCTGCAATGCATCCTGAGACGCTTGGATCCAGGTTCTATCATTCATGCTGCGCCATTTCAACCAACCTGTGTGGCTCATATTCACTTTGGGTTGACGAGTTGCATGGTCATGGTGTAGGCCGAGCCTTTTTTGCCACTTCATCCGCCTCCGATCAAGCATAATGCCTTGCCCATAAGCATTCCCCACCCTGGAATATCTTAACCTACCCATTCCCCTATCTGGAATAACTGTACCTCCCTCAAAAGAAGTGATAAGCCGCAATATATTTGACTGTTGTAGGCTGCCGTCTCCCGCTTAAGGGCGAATTTCAAACGTTGTCCATCACAGAGACAAATGATCTGGCTCCAGCCGCGTCTATAGGAGTATCTGTCTGCTCACTTCTAGCTCCAGTGGAGACTGATGGAAAAATGGCCGCTAACAACCTGTGGTCCTTGTTCCGGGTGCGCGTGTCACCATCGAGCCTTAATGACATCATAAAGCTGCTTCAAGTGCAAGACTTGCAGGCTTATATACAGTCTATCTATCTATCTATCTATCTATCTATCTATCTAATGTATGTTACTGCATAGATATATATCTAGCTATATAAATAGATAGCTATATATCAATATAGATATTTCTACAAATATCTAGCTTTACGTATAAATTTAAACTTCTATAGTTATGGTTTTGTAGGGCTGAAAACATACATACAAAATTTGTATTATTATCAGCATTATTCTTATAATTGCCATTGATGTTATTCCAGGGACAGGTAATAAACCGCATGAGGCTTTGACCAATTTTTACCATTTTAAAAAGCTGCATTGACTGCACTTCTGCATTTTGTGGGATATGGTAGGACTGCAAGCAAATCCTGAGACAAGATATATCAAAAACACTCCATACAGCATGCAATTTCATTTTCCAAGATAGAAACATTGGTCACGCTGAACATTGTTGAACGTTTTCGCTGCAATGCATCCTGGGACGCTTGGATCCAGGTTCCATCATTCATGTTGCGCTATTTCAACCAACCTGTGTGGCTCATATTCACTTTGGGTTGACAATTGGCATGGTCATGGTGTAGGCCGAGCCTTTTTTGCCACTTCATCCGCCTCCGATCAAGCATAATGCCTTGCCCATAAGCATTCCCCTCCCTGGAATAACTTAACCTACCCATTCCCCTATCTGGAATAACTGTACCTACCACAAAAGAAGTGATAAGCAGCGATCAATTTGACTGTTGTAGGCTGCCGTATCCCGCTTAAGGGCGAATTTCAAACGTTGTCCATCACAGAGACAAATGATCTGGCTCCAGCAGCGTCTATAGGAGTATCTGTCTGCTCACTTCTAGCTCCAGTGGAGACTGATGGAAAAATGGCCGCTAACAACCTGTGATCCTTGTTCCGGGTGCGCGTGTCACCATCGAGCCTTAATGACATCATAAAGCTGCTTCAAGTGCAAGACTTGCAGGCTTATATACAGTCTATCTATCTATCTATCTATCTATCTATCTATCTAATGTATGTTACTGCATAGATATATATCTAGCTATATAAATAGATAGCTATATATCAATATAGATATTTCTACAAATATCTAGCTTTACGTATAAATTTAAACTTCTATAGTTATGGTTTTGTAGGGCTGAAAACATACATACAAAATTTGTATTATTATCAGCATTATTCTTATAATTGCCATTGATGTTATTCCAGGGGCAGGTAATAAACCGCATGAGGCTTTGACCAATTTTTACCATTTTAGGTAAAAAGCTGCATTGACTGCACTTCTGCATTTTGTGGGATATGGTAGGACTGCAAGCAAATCCTGAGACAAGATATATCAAAAACACTCCATACAGCATGCGATTTCATTTTCCAAGATAGAAACATTGGTCACGCTGAACATTGTTGAACGTTTTCACTGCAATGCATCCTGAGACGCTTGGATCCAGGTTCTATCATTCATGCTGCGCCATTTCAACCAACCTGTGTGGCTCATATTCACTTTGGGTTGACGAGTTGCATGGTCATGGTGTAGGCCGAGCCTTTTTTGCCACTTCATCCGCCTCCGATCAAGCATAATGCCTTGCCCATAAGCATTCCCCACCCTGGAATATCTTAACCTACCCATTCCCCTATCTGGAATAACTGTACCTCCCTCAAAAGAAGTGATAAGCCGCAATATATTTGACTGTTGTAGGCTGCCGTCTCCCGCTTAAGGGCGAATTTCAAACGTTGTCCATCACAGAGACAAATGATCTGGCTCCAGCCGCGTCTATAGGAGTATCTGTCTGCTCACTTCTAGCTCCAGTGGAGACTGATGGAAAAATGGCCGCTAACAACCTGTGGTCCTTGTTCCGGGTGCGCGTGTCACCATCGAGCCTTAATGACATCATAAAGCTGCTTCAAGTGCAAGACTTGCAGGCTTATATACAGTCTATCTATCTATCTATCTATCTATCTATCTATCTATCTATCTATCTATCTAATGTATGTTACTGCATAGATATATATCTAGCTATATAAATAGATAGCTATATATCAATATAGATATTTCTACAAATATCTAGCTTTACGTATAAATTTAAACTTCTATAGTTATGGTTTTGTAGGGCTGAAAACATACATACAAAATTTGTATTATTATCAGCATTATTCTTATAATTGCCATTGATGTTATTCCAGGGGCAGGTAATAAACCGCATGAGGCTTTGACCAATTTTTACCATTTTAGGTAAAAAGCTGCATTGACTGCACTTCTGCATTTTGTGGGATATGGTAGGACTGCAAGCAAATCCTGAGACAAGATATATCAAAAACACTCCATACAGCATGCGATTTCATTTTCCAAGATAGAAACATTGGTCACGCTGAACATTGCTGAACGTTTTCGCTGCAATGCATCCTGAGACGCTTGGATCCAGGTTCTATCATTCATGCTGCGCCATTTCAACCAACCTGTGTGGCTCATATTCACTTTGGGTTGACGAGTTGCATGGTCATGGTGTAGGCCGAGCCTTTTTTGCCACTTCATCCGCCTCCGATCAAGCATAATGCCTTGCCCATAAGCATTCCCCACCCTGGAATATCTTAACCTACCCATTCCCCTATCTGGAATAACTGTACCTCCCTCAAAAGAAGTGATAAGCCGCAATATATTTGACTGTTGTAGGCTGCCGTCTCCCGCTTAAGGGCGAATTTCAAACGTTGTCCATCACAGAGACAAATGATCTGGCTCCAGCCGCGTCTATAGGAGTATCTGTCTGCTCACTTCTAGCTCCAGTGGAGACTGATGGAAAAATGGCCGCTAACAACCTGTGGTCCTTGTTCCGGGTGCGCGTGTCACCATCGAGCCTTAATGACATCATAAAGCTGCTTCAAGTGCAAGACTTGCAGGCTTATATACAGTCTATCTATCTATCTATCTATCTATCTAATGTATGTTACTGCATAGATATATATCTAGCTATATAAATAGATAGCTATATATCAATATAGATATTTCTACAAATATCTAGCTTTACGTATAAATTTAAACTTCTATAGTTATGGTTTTGTAGGGCTGAAAACATACATACAAAATTTGTATTATTATCAGCATTATTCTTATAATTGCCATTGATGTTATTCCAGGGACAGGTAATAAACCGCATGAGGCTTTGACCAATTTTTACCATTTTAGGTAAAAAGCTGCATTGACTGCACTTCTGCATTTTGTGGGATATGGTAGGACTGCAAGCAAATCCTGAGACAAGATATATCAAAAACACTCCATACAGCATGCAATTTCATTTTCCAAGATAGAAACATTGGTCACGCTGAACATTGTTGAACGTTTTCGCTGCAATGCATCCTGGGACGCTTGGATCCAGGTTCCATCATTCATGTTGCGCTATTTCAACCAACCTGTGTGGCTCATATTCACTTTGGGTTGACAATTGGCATGGTCATGGTGTAGGCCGAGCCTTTTTTGCCACTTCATCCGCCTCCGATCAAGCATAATGCCTTGCCCATAAGCATTCCCCTCCCTGGAATAACTTAACCTACCCATTCCCCTATCTGGAATAACTGTACCTACCACAAAAGAAGTGATAAGCAGCGATCAATTTGACTGTTGTAGGCTGCCGTATCCCGCTTAAGGGCGAATTTCAAACGTTGTCCATCACAGAGACAAATGATCTGGCTCCAGCAGCGTCTATAGGAGTATCTGTCTGCTCACTTCTAGCTCCAGTGGAGACTGATGGAAAAATGGCCGCTAACAACCTGTGATCCTTGTTCCGGGTGCGCGTGTCACCATCGAGCCTTAATGACATCATAAAGCTGCTTCAAGTGCAAGACTTGCAGGCTTATATACAGTCTATCTATCTATCTATCTATCTAATGTATGTTACTGCATAGATATATATCTAGCTATATAAATAGATAGCTATATATCAATATAGATATTTCTACAAATATCTAGCTTTACGTATAAATTTAAACTTCTATAGTTATGGTTTTGTAGGGCTGAAAACATACATACAAAATTTGTATTATTATCAGCATTATTCTTATAATTGCCATTGATGTTATTCCAGGGGCAGGTAATAAACCGCATGAGGCTTTGACCAATTTTTACCATTTTAGGTAAAAAGCTGCATTGACTGCACTTCTGCATTTTGTGGGATATGGTAGGACTGCAAGCAAATCCTGAGACAAGATATATCAAAAACACTCCATACAGCATGCGATTTCATTTTCCAAGATAGAAACATTGGTCACGCTGAACATTGTTGAACGTTTTCACTGCAATGCATCCTGAGACGCTTGGATCCAGGTTCTATCATTCATGCTGCGCCATTTCAACCAACCTGTGTGGCTCATATTCACTTTGGGTTGACGAGTTGCATGGTAATGGTGTAGGCCGAGCCTTTTTTGCCACTTCATCCGCCTCCGATCAAGCATAATGCCTTGCCCATAAGCATTCCCCACCCTGGAATATCTTAACCTACCCATTCCCCTATCTGGAATAACTGTACCTCCCTCAAAAGAAGTGATAAGCCGCAATATATTTGACTGTTGTAGGCTGCCGTCTCCCGCTTAAGGGCGAATTTCAAACGTTGTCCATCACAGAGACAAATGATCTGGCTCCAGCCGCGTCTATAGGAGTATCTGTCTGCTCACTTCTAGCTCCAGTGGAGACTGATGGAAAAATGGCCGCTAACAACCTGTGGTCCTTGTTCCGGGTGCGCGTGTCACCATCGAGCCTTAATGACATCATAAAGCTGCTTCAAGTGCAAGACTTGCAGGCTTATATACAGTCTATCTATCTATCTATCTATCTATCTATCTATCTATCTAATGTATGTTACTGCATAGATATATATCTAGCTATATAAATAGATAGCTATATATCAATATAGATATTTCTACAAATATCTAGCTTTACGTATAAATTTAAACTTCTATAGTTATGGTTTTGTAGGGCTGAAAACATACATACAAAATTTGTATTATTATCAGCATTATTCTTATAATTGCCATTGATGTTATTCCAGGGGCAGGTAATAAACCGCATGAGGCTTTGACCAATTTTTACCATTTTAGGTAAAAAGCTGCATTGACTGCACTTCTGCATTTTGTGGGATATGGTAGGACTGCAAGCAAATCCTGAGACAAGATATATCAAAAACACTCCATACAGCATGCGATTTCATTTTCCAAGATAGAAACATTGGTCACGCTGAACATTGCTGAACGTTTTCGCTGCAATGCATCCTGAGACGCTTGGATCCAGGTTCTATCATTCATGCTGCGCCATTTCAACCAACCTGTGTGGCTCATATTCACTTTGGGTTGACGAGTTGCATGGTCATGGTGTAGGCCGAGCCTTTTTTGCCACTTCATCCGCCTCCGATCAAGCATAATGCCTTGCCCATAAGCATTCCCCACCCTGGAATATCTTAACCTACCCATTCCCCTATCTGGAATAACTGTACCTCCCTCAAAAGAAGTGATAAGCCGCAATATATTTGACTGTTGTAGGCTGCCGTCTCCCGCTTAAGGGCGAATTTCAAACGTTGTCCATCACAGAGACAAATGATCTGGCTCCAGCCGCGTCTATAGGAGTATCTGTCTGCTCACTTCTAGCTCCAGTGGAGACTGATGGAAAAATGGCCGCTAACAACCTGTGGTCCTTGTTCCGGGTGCGCGTGTCACCATCGAGCCTTAATGACATCATAAAGCTGCTTCAAGTGCAAGACTTGCAGGCTTATATACAGTCTATCTATCTATCTATCTATCTATCTATCTAATGTATGTTACTGCATAGATATATATCTAGCTATATAAATAGATAGCTATATATCAATATAGATATTTCTACAAATATCTAGCTTTACGTATAAATTTAAACTTCTATAGTTATGGTTTTGTAGGGCTGAAAACATACATACAAAATTTGTATTATTATCAGCATTATTCTTATAATTGCCATTGATGTTATTCCAGGGACAGGTAATAAACCGCATGAGGCTTTGACCAATTTTTACCATTTTAGGTAAAAAGCTGCATTGACTGCACTTCTGCATTTTGTGGGATATGGTAGGACTGCAAGCAAATCCTGAGACAAGATATATCAAAAACACTCCATACAGCATGCAATTTCATTTTCCAAGATAGAAACATTGGTCACGCTGAACATTGTTGAACGTTTTCGCTGCAATGCATCCTGGGACGCTTGGATCCAGGTTCCATCATTCATGTTGCGCTATTTCAACCAACCTGTGTGGCTCATATTCACTTTGGGTTGACAATTGGCATGGTCATGGTGTAGGCCGAGCCTTTTTTGCCACTTCATCCGCCTCCGATCAAGCATAATGCCTTGCCCATAAGCATTCCCCTCCCTGGAATAACTTAACCTACCCATTCCCCTATCTGGAATAACTGTACCTACCACAAAAGAAGTGATAAGCAGCGATCAATTTGACTGTTGTAGGCTGCCGTATCCCGCTTAAGGGCGAATTTCAAACGTTGTCCATCACAGAGACAAATGATCTGGCTCCAGCAGCGTCTATAGGAGTATCTGTCTGCTCACTTCTAGCTCCAGTGGAGACTGATGGAAAAATGTCCGCTAACAACCTGTGATCCTTGTTCCGGGTGCGCGTGTCACCATCGAGCCTTAATGACATCATAAAGCTGCTTCAAGTGCAAGACTTGCAGGCTTATATACAGTCTATCTATCTATCTATCTATCTATCTAATGTATGTTACTGCATAGATATATATCTAGCTATATAAATAGATAGCTATATATCAATATAGATATTTCTACAAATATCTAGCTTTACGTATAAATTTAAACTTCTATAGTTATGGTTTTGTAGGGCTGAAAACATACATACAAAATTTGTATTATTATCAGCATTATTCTTATAATTGCCATTGATGTTATTCCAGGGGCAGGTAATAAACCGCATGAGGCTTTGACCAATTTTTACCATTTTAGGTAAAAAGCTGCATTGACTGCACTTCTGCATTTTGTGGGATATGGTAGGACTGCAAGCAAATCCTGAGACAAGATATATCAAAAACACTCCATACAGCATGCGATTTCATTTTCCAAGATAGAAACATTGGTCACGCTGAACATTGTTGAACGTTTTCACTGCAATGCATCCTGAGACGCTTGGATCCAGGTTCTATCATTCATGCTGCGCCATTTCAACCAACCTGTGTGGCTCATATTCACTTTGGGTTGACGAGTTGCATGGTCATGGTGTAGGCCGAGCCTTTTTTGCCACTTCATCCGCCTCCGATCAAGCATAATGCCTTGCCCATAAGCATTCCCCACCCTGGAATATCTTAACCTACCCATTCCCCTATCTGGAATAACTGTACCTCCCTCAAAAGAAGTGATAAGCCGCAATATATTTGACTGTTGTAGGCTGCCGTCTCCCGCTTAAGGGCGAATTTCAAACGTTGTCCATCACAGAGACAAATGATCTGGCTCCAGCCGCGTCTATAGGAGTATCTGTCTGCTCACTTCTAGCTCCAGTGGAGACTGATGGAAAAATGGCCGCTAACAACCTGTGGTCCTTGTTCCGGGTGCGCGTGTCACCATCGAGCCTTAATGACATCATAAAGCTGCTTCAAGTGCAAGACTTGCAGGCTTATATACAGTCTATCTATCTATCTATCTATCTATCTATCTATCTATCTATCTATCTATCTATCTATCTATCTAATGTATGTTACTGCATAGATATATATCTAGCTATATAAATAGATAGCTATATATCAATATAGATATTTCTACAAATATCTAGCTTTACGTATAAATTTAAACTTCTATAGTTATGGTTTTGTAGGGCTGAAAACATACATACAAAATTTGTATTATTATCAGCATTATTCTTATAATTGCCATTGATGTTATTCCAGGGGCAGGTAATAAACCGCATGAGGCTTTGACCAATTTTTACCATTTTAGGTAAAAAGCTGCATTGACTGCACTTCTGCATTTTGTGGGATATGGTAGGACTGCAAGCAAATCCTGAGACAAGATATATCAAAAACACTCCATACAGCATGCGATTTCATTTTCCAAGATAGAAACATTGGTCACGCTGAACATTGTTGAACGTTTTCACTGCAATGCATCCTGAGACGCTTGGATCCAGGTTCTATCATTCATGCTGCGCCATTTCAACCAACCTGTGTGGCTCATATTCACTTTGGGTTGACGAGTTGCATGGTCATGGTGTAGGCCGAGCCTTTTTTGCCACTTCATCCGCCTCCGATCAAGCATAATGCCTTGCCCATAAGCATTCCCCACCCTGGAATATCTTAACCTACCCATTCCCCTATCTGGAATAACTGTACCTCCCTCAAAAGAAGTGATAAGCCGCAATATATTTGACTGTTGTAGGCTGCCGTCTCCCGCTTAAGGGCGAATTTCAAACGTTGTCCATCACAGAGACAAATGATCTGGCTCCAGCCGCGTCTATAGGAGTATCTGTCTGCTCACTTCTAGCTCCAGTGGAGACTGATGGAAAAATGGCCGCTAACAACCTGTGGTCCTTGTTCCGGGTGCGCGTGTCACCATCGAGCCTTAATGACATCATAAAGCTGCTTCAAGTGCAAGACTTGCAGGCTTATATACAGTCTATCTATCTATCTATCTATCTATCTAATGTATGTTACTGCATAGATATATATCTAGCTATATAAATAGATAGCTATATATCAATATAGATATTTCTACAAATATCTAGCTTTACGTATAAATTTAAACTTCTATAGTTATGGTTTTGTAGGGCTGAAAACATACATACAAAATTTGTATTATTATCAGCATTATTCTTATAATTGCCATTGATGTTATTCCAGGGACAGGTAATAAACCGCATGAGGCTTTGACCAATTTTTACCATTTTAGGTAAAAAGCTGCATTGACTGCACTTCTGCATTTTGTGGGATATGGTAGGACTGCAAGCAAATCCTGAGACAAGATATATCAAAAACACTCCATACAGCATGCAATTTCATTTTCCAAGATAGAAACATTGGTCACGCTGAACATTGTTGAACGTTTTCGCTGCAATGCATCCTGGGACGCTTGGATCCAGGTTCCATCATTCATGTTGCGCTATTTCAACCAACCTGTGTGGCTCATATTCACTTTGGGTTGACAATTGGCATGGTCATGGTGTAGGCCGAGCCTTTTTTGCCACTTCATCCGCCTCCGATCAAGCATAATGCCTTGCCCATAAGCATTCCCCTCCCTGGAATAACTTAACCTACCCATTCCCCTATCTGGAATAACTGTACCTACCACAAAAGAAGTGATAAGCAGCGATCAATTTGACTGTTGTAGGCTGCCGTATCCCGCTTAAGGGCGAATTTCAAACGTTGTCCATCACAGAGACAAATGATCTGGCTCCAGCAGCGTCTATAGGAGTATCTGTCTGCTCACTTCTAGCTCCAGTGGAGACTGATGGAAAAATGGCCGCTAACAACCTGTGGTCCTTGTTCCGGGTGCGCGTGTCACCATCGAGCCTTAATGACATCATAAAGCTGCTTCAAGTGCAAGACTTGCAGGCTTATATACAGTCTATCTATCTATCTATCTATCTATCTAATGTATGTTACTGCATAGATATATATCTAGCTATATAAATAGATAGCTATATATCAATATAGATATTTCTACAAATATCTAGCTTTACGTATAAATTTAAACTTCTATAGTTATGGTTTTGTAGGGCTGAAAACATACATACAAAATTTGTATTATTATCAGCATTATTCTTATAATTGCCATTGATGTTATTCCAGGGGCAGGTAATAAACCGCATGAGGCTTTGACCAATTTTTACCATTTTAGGTAAAAAGCTGCATTGACTGCACTTCTGCATTTTGTGGGATATGGTAGGACTGCAAGCAAATCCTGAGACAAGATATATCAAAAACACTCCATACAGCATGCGATTTCATTTTCCAAGATAGAAACATTGGTCACGCTGAACATTGTTGAACGTTTTCACTGCAATGCATCCTGAGACGCTTGGATCCAGGTTCTATCATTCATGCTGCGCCATTTCAACCAACCTGTGTGGCTCATATTCACTTTGGGTTGACGAGTTGCATGGTCATGGTGTAGGCCGAGCCTTTTTTGCCACTTCATCCGCCTCCGATCAAGCATAATGCCTTGCCCATAAGCATTCCCCACCCTGGAATATCTTAACCTACCCATTCCCCTATCTGGAATAACTGTACCTCCCTCAAAAGAAGTGATAAGCCGCAATATATTTGACTGTTGTAGGCTGCCGTCTCCCGCTTAAGGGCGAATTTCAAACGTTGTCCATCACAGAGACAAATGATCTGGCTCCAGCCGCGTCTATAGGAGTATCTGTCTGCTCACTTCTAGCTCCAGTGGAGACTGATGGAAAAATGGCCGCTAACAACCTGTGGTCCTTGTTCCGGGTGCGCGTGTCACCATCGAGCCTTAATGACATCATAAAGCTGCTTCAAGTGCAAGACTTGCAGGCTTATATACAGTCTATCTATCTATCTATCTATCTATCTATCTATCTATCTATCTAATGTATGTTACTGCATAGATATATATCTAGCTATATAAATAGATAGCTATATATCAATATAGATATTTCTACAAATATCTAGCTTTACGTATAAATTTAAACTTCTATAGTTATGGTTTTGTAGGGCTGAAAACATACATACAAAATTTGTATTATTATCAGCATTATTCTTATAATTGCCATTGATGTTATTCCAGGGGCAGGTAATAAACCGCATGAGGCTTTGACCAATTTTTACCATTTTAGGTAAAAAGCTGCATTGACTGCACTTCTGCATTTTGTGGGATATGGTAGGACTGCAAGCAAATCCTGAGACAAGATATATCAAAAACACTCCATACAGCATGCGATTTCATTTTCCAAGATAGAAACATTGGTCACGCTGAACATTGTTGAACGTTTTCACTGCAATGCATCCTGAGACGCTTGGATCCAGGTTCTATCATTCATGCTGCGCCATTTCAACCAACCTGTGTGGCTCATATTCACTTTGGGTTGACGAGTTGCATGGTCATGGTGTAGGCCGAGCCTTTTTTGCCACTTCATCCGCCTCCGATCAAGCATAATGCCTTGCCCATAAGCATTCCCCACCCTGGAATATCTTAACCTACCCATTCCCCTATCTGGAATAACTGTACCTCCCTCAAAAGAAGTGATAAGCCGCAATATATTTGACTGTTGTAGGCTGCCGTCTCCCGCTTAAGGGCGAATTTCAAACGTTGTCCATCACAGAGACAAATGATCTGGCTCCAGCCGCGTCTATAGGAGTATCTGTCTGCTCACTTCTAGCTCCAGTGGAGACTGATGGAAAAATGGCCGCTAACAACCTGTGGTCCTTGTTCCGGGTGCGCGTGTCACCATCGAGCCTTAATGACATCATAAAGCTGCTTCAAGTGCAAGACTTGCAGGCTTATATACAGTCTATCTATCTATCTATCTATCTATCTATCTATCTATCTAATGTATGTTACTGCATAGATATATATCTAGCTATATAAATAGATAGCTATATATCAATATAGATATTTCTACAAATATCTAGCTTTACGTATAAATTTAAACTTCTATAGTTATGGTTTTGTAGGGCTGAAAACATACATACAAAATTTGTATTATTATCAGCATTATTCTTATAATTGCCATTGATGTTATTCCAGGGGCAGGTAATAAACCGCATGAGGCTTTGACCAATTTTTACCATTTTAGGTAAAAAGCTGCATTGACTGCACTTCTGCATTTTGTGGGATATGGTAGGACTGCAAGCAAATCCTGAGACAAGATATATCAAAAACACTCCATACAGCATGCGATTTCATTTTCCAAGATAGAAACATTGGTCACGCTGAACATTGCTGAACGTTTTTGCTGCAATGCATCCTGAGACGCTTGGATCCAGGTTCTATCATTCATGCTGCGCCATTTCAACCAACCTGTGTGGCTCATATTCACTTTGGGTTGACGAGTTGCATGGTCATGGTGTAGGCCGAGCCTTTTTTGCCACTTCATCCGCCTCCGATCAAGCATAATGCCTTGCCCATAAGCATTCCCCACCCTGGAATATCTTAACCTACCCATTCCCCTATCTGGAATAACTGTACCTCCCTCAAAAGAAGTGATAAGCCGCAATATATTTGACTGTTGTAGGCTGCCGTCTCCCGCTTAAGGGCGAATTTCAAACGTTGTCCATCACAGAGACAAATGATCTGGCTCCAGCCGCGTCTATAGGAGTATCTGTCTGCTCACTTCTAGCTCCAGTGGAGACTGATGGAAAAATGGCCGCTAACAACCTGTGGTCCTTGTTCCGGGTGCGCGTGTCACCATCGAGCCTTAATGACATCATAAAGCTGCTTCAAGTGCAAGACTTGCAGGCTTATATACAGTCTATCTATCTATCTATCTATCTATCTATCTATCTAATGTATGTTACTGCATAGATATATATCTAGCTATATAAATAGATAGCTATATATCAATATAGATATTTCTACAAATATCTAGCTTTACGTATAAATTTAAACTTCTATAGTTATGGTTTTGTAGGGCTGAAAACATACATACAAAATTTGTATTATTATCAGCATTATTCTTATAATTGCCATTGATGTTATTCCAGGGGCAGGTAATAAACCGCATGAGGCTTTGACCAATTTTTACCATTTTAGGTAAAAAGCTGCATTGACTGCACTTCTGCATTTTGTGGGATATGGTAGGACTGCAAGCAAATCCTGAGACAAGATATATCAAAAACACTCCATACAGCATGCGATTTCATTTTCCAAGATAGAAACATTGGTCACGCTGAACATTGTTGAACGTTTTCACTGCAATGCATCCTGAGACGCTTGGATCCAGGTTCTATCATTCATGCTGCGCCATTTCAACCAACCTGTGTGGCTCATATTCACTTTGGGTTGACGAGTTGCATGGTCATGGTGTAGGCCGAGCCTTTTTTGCCACTTCATCCGCCTCCGATCAAGCATAATGCCTTGCCCATAAGCATTCCCCACCCTGGAATATCTTAACCTACCCATTCCCCTATCTGGAATAACTGTACCTCCCTCAAAAGAAGTGATAAGCCGCAATATATTTGACTGTTGTAGGCTGCCGTCTCCCGCTTAAGGGCGAATTTCAAACGTTGTCCATCACAGAGACAAATGATCTGGCTCCAGCCGCGTCTATAGGAGTATCTGTCTGCTCACTTCTAGCTCCAGTGGAGACTGATGGAAAAATGGCCGCTAACAACCTGTGGTCCTTGTTCCGGGTGCGCGTGTCACCATCGAGCCTTAATGACATCATAAAGCTGCTTCAAGTGCAAGACTTGCAGGCTTATATACAGTCTATCTATCTATCTATCTATCTATCTATCTATCTATCTATCTATCTAATGTATGTTACTGCATAGATATATATCTAGCTATATAAATAGATAGCTATATATCAATATAGATATTTCTACAAATATCTAGCTTTACGTATAAATTTAAACTTCTATAGTTATGGTTTTGTAGGGCTGAAAACATACATACAAAATTTGTATTATTATCAGCATTATTCTTATAATTGCCATTGATGTTATTCCAGGGACAGGTAATAAACCGCATGAGGCTTTGACCAATTTTTACCATTTTAGGTAAAAAGCTGCATTGACTGCACTTCTGCATTTTGTGGGATATGGTAGGACTGCAAGCAAATCCTGAGACAAGATATATCAAAAACACTCCATACAGCATGCAATTTCATTTTCCAAGATAGAAACATTGGTCACGCTGAACATTGTTGAACGTTTTCGCTGCAATGCATCCTGGGACGCTTGGATCCAGGTTCCATCATTCATGTTGCGCTATTTCAACCAACCTGTGTGGCTCATATTCACTTTGGGTTGACAATTGGCATGGTCATGGTGTAGGCCGAGCCTTTTTTGCCACTTCATCCGCCTCCGATCAAGCATAATGCCTTGCCCATAAGCATTCCCCTCCCTGGAATAACTTAACCTACCCATTCCCCTATCTGGAATAACTGTACCTACCACAAAAGAAGTGATAAGCAGCGATCAATTTGACTGTTGTAGGCTGCCGTATCCCGCTTAAGGGCGAATTTCAAACGTTGTCCATCACAGAGACAAATGATCTGGCTCCAGCAGCGTCTATAGGAGTATCTGTCTGCTCACTTCTAGCTCCAGTGGAGACTGATGGAAAAATGGCCGCTAACAACCTGTGGTCCTTGTTCCGGGTGCGCGTGTCACCATCGAGCCTTAATGACATCATAAAGCTGCTTCAAGTGCAAGACTTGCAGGCTTATATACAGTCTATCTATCTATCTATCTATCTATCTATCTAATGTATGTTACTGCATAGATATATATCTAGCTATATAAATAGATAGCTATATATCAATATAGATATTTCTACAAATATCTAGCTTTACGTATAAATTTAAACTTCTATAGTTATGGTTTTGTAGGGCTGAAAACATACATACAAAATTTGTATTATTATCAGCATTATTCTTATAATTGCCATTGATGTTATTCCAGGGGCAGGTAATAAACCGCATGAGGCTTTGACCAATTTTTACCATTTTAGGTAAAAAGCTGCATTGACTGCACTTCTGCATTTTGTGGGATATGGTAGGACTGCAAGCAAATCCTGAGACAAGATATATCAAAAACACTCCATACAGCATGCGATTTCATTTTCCAAGATAGAAACATTGGTCACGCTGAACATTGTTGAACGTTTTCACTGCAATGCATCCTGAGACGCTTGGATCCAGGTTCTATCATTCATGCTGCGCCATTTCAACCAACCTGTGTGGCTCATATTCACTTTGGGTTGACGAGTTGCATGGTCATGGTGTAGGCCGAGCCTTTTTTGCCACTTCATCCGCCTCCGATCAAGCATAATGCCTTGCCCATAAGCATTCCCCACCCTGGAATATCTTAACCTACCCATTCCCCTATCTGGAATAACTGTACCTCCCTCAAAAGAAGTGATAAGCCGCAATATATTTGACTGTTGTAGGCTGCCGTCTCCCGCTTAAGGGCGAATTTCAAACGTTGTCCATCACAGAGACAAATGATCTGGCTCCAGCCGCGTCTATAGGAGTATCTGTCTGCTCACTTCTAGCTCCAGTGGAGACTGATGGAAAAATGGCCGCTAACAACCTGTGGTCCTTGTTCCGGGTGCGCGTGTCACCATCGAGCCTTAATGACATCATAAAGCTGCTTCAAGTGCAAGACTTGCAGGCTTATATACAGTCTATCTATCTATCTATCTATCTATCTATCTATCTATCTATCTATCTATCTAATGTATGTTACTGCATAGATATATATCTAGCTATATAAATAGATAGCTATATATCAATATAGATATTTCTACAAATATCTAGCTTTACGTATAAATTTAAACTTCTATAGTTATGGTTTTGTAGGGCTGAAAACATACATACAAAATTTGTATTATTATCAGCATTATTCTTATAATTGCCATTGATGTTATTCCAGGGGCAGGTAATAAACCGCATGAGGCTTTGACCAATTTTTACCATTTTAGGTAAAAAGCTGCATTGACTGCACTTCTGCATTTTGTGGGATATGGTAGGACTGCAAGCAAATCCTGAGACAAGATATATCAAAAACACTCCATACAGCATGCGATTTCATTTTCCAAGATAGAAACATTGGTCACGCTGAACATTGTTGAACGTTTTCACTGCAATGCATCCTGAGACGCTTGGATCCAGGTTCTATCATTCATGCTGCGCCATTTCAACCAACCTGTGTGGCTCATATTCACTTTGGGTTGACGAGTTGCATGGTCATGGTGTAGGCCGAGCCTTTTTTGCCACTTCATCCGCCTCCGATCAAGCATAATGCCTTGCCCATAAGCATTCCCCACCCTGGAATATCTTAACCTACCCATTCCCCTATCTGGAATAACTGTACCTCCCTCAAAAGAAGTGATAAGCCGCAATATATTTGACTGTTGTAGGCTGCCGTCTCCCGCTTAAGGGCGAATTTCAAACGTTGTCCATCACAGAGACAAATGATCTGGCTCCAGCCGCGTCTATAGGAGTATCTGTCTGCTCACTTCTAGCTCCAGTGGAGACTGATGGAAAAATGGCCGCTAACAACCTGTGGTCCTTGTTCCGGGTGCGCGTGTCACCATCGAGCCTTAATGACATCATAAAGCTGCTTCAAGTGCAAGACTTGCAGGCTTATATACAGTCTATCTATCTATCTATCTATCTATCTATCTATCTATCTATCTATCTAATGTATGTTACTGCATAGATATATATCTAGCTATATAAATAGATAGCTATATATCAATATAGATATTTCTACAAATATCTAGCTTTACGTATAAATTTAAACTTCTATAGTTATGGTTTTGTAGGGCTGAAAACATACATACAAAATTTGTATTATTATCAGCATTATTCTTATAATTGCCATTGATGTTATTCCAGGGACAGGTAATAAACCGCATGAGGCTTTGACCAATTTTTACCATTTTAGGTAAAAAGCTGCATTGACTGCACTTCTGCATTTTGTGGGATATGGTAGGACTGCAAGCAAATCCTGAGACAAGATATATCAAAAACACTCCATACAGCATGCAATTTCATTTTCCAAGATAGAAACATTGGTCACGCTGAACATTGTTGAACGTTTTCGCTGCAATGCATCCTGGGACGCTTGGATCCAGGTTCCATCATTCATGTTGCGCTATTTCAACCAACCTGTGTGGCTCATATTCACTTTGGGTTGACAATTGGCATGGTCATGGTGTAGGCCGAGCCTTTTTTGCCACTTCATCCGCCTCCGATCAAGCATAATGCCTTGCCCATAAGCATTCCCCTCCCTGGAATAACTTAACCTACCCATTCCCCTATCTGGAATAACTGTACCTACCACAAAAGAAGTGATAAGCAGCGATCAATTTGACTGTTGTAGGCTGCCGTATCCCGCTTAAGGGCGAATTTCAAACGTTGTCCATCACAGAGACAAATGATCTGGCTCCAGCAGCGTCTATAGGAGTATCTGTCTGCTCACTTCTAGCTCCAGTGGAGACTGATGGAAAAATGGCCGCTAACAACCTGTGATCCTTGTTCCGGGTGCGCGTGTCACCATCGAGCCTTAATGACATCATAAAGCTGCTTCAAGTGCAAGACTTGCAGGCTTATATACAGTCTATCTATCTATCTATCTATCTATCTATCTATCTAATGTATGTTACTGCATAGATATATATCTAGCTATATAAATAGATAGCTATATATCAATGTAGATATTTCTACAAATATCTAGCTTTACGTATAAATTTAAACTTCTATAGTTATGGTTTTGTAGGGCTGAAAACATACATACAAAATTTGTATTATTATCAGCATTATTCTTATAATTGCCATTGATGTTATTCCAGGGGCAGGTAATAAACCGCATGAGGCTTTGACCAATTTTTACCATTTTAGGTAAAAAGCTGCATTGACTGCACTTCTGCATTTTGTGGGATATGGTAGGACTGCAAGCAAATCCTGAGACAAGATATATCAAAAACACTCCATACAGCATGCGATTTCATTTTCCAAGATAGAAACATTGGTCACGCTGAACATTGTTGAACGTTTTCACTGCAATGCATCCTGAGACGCTTGGATCCAGGTTCTATCATTCATGCTGCGCCATTTCAACCAACCTGTGTGGCTCATATTCACTTTGGGTTGACGAGTTGCATGGTCATGGTGTAGGCCGAGCCTTTTTTGCCACTTCATCTGCCTCCGATCAAGCATAATGCCTTGCCCATAAGCATTCCCCACCCTGGAATATCTTAACCTACCCATTCCCCTATCTGGAATAACTGTACCTCCCTCAAAAGAAGTGATAAGCCGCAATATATTTGACTGTTGTAGGCTGCCGTCTCCCGCTTAAGGGCGAATTTCAAACGTTGTCCATCACAGAGACAAATGATCTGGCTCCAGCCGCGTCTATAGGAGTATCTGTCTGCTCATTTCTAGCTCCAGTGGAGACTGATGGAAAAATGGCCGCTAACAACCTGTGGTCCTTGTTCCGGGTGCGCGTGTCACCATCGAGCCTTAATGACATCATAAAGCTGCTTCAAGTGCAAGACTTGCAGGCTTATATACAGTCTATCTATCTATCTATCTATCTATCTATCTATCTAATGTATGTTACTGCATAGATATATATCTAGCTATATAAATAGATAGCTATATATCAATATAGATATTTCTACAAATATCTAGCTTTACGTATAAATTTAAACTTCTATAGTTATGGTTTTGTAGGGCTGAAAACATACATACAAAATTTGTATTATTATCAGCATTATTCTTATAATTGCCATTGATGTTATTCCAGGGGCAGGTAATAAACCGCATGAGGCTTTGACCAATTTTTACCATTTTAGGTAAAAAGCTGCATTGACTGCACTTCTGCATTTTGTGGGATATGGTAGGACTGCAAGCAAATCCTGAGACAAGATATATCAAAAACACTCCATACAGCATGCGATTTCATTTTCCAAGATAGAAACATTGGTCACGCTGAACATTGCTGAACGTTTTCGCTGCAATGCATCCTGAGACGCTTGGATCCAGGTTCTATCATTCATGCTGCGCCATTTCAACCAACCTGTGTGGCTCATATTCACTTTGGGTTGACGAGTTGCATGGTCATGGTGTAGGCCGAGCCTTTTTTGCCACTTCATCCGCCTCCGATCAAGCATAATGCCTTGCCCATAAGCATTCCCCACCCTGGAATATCTTAACCTACCCATTCCCCTATCTGGAATAACTGTACCTCCCTCAAAAGAAGTGATAAGCCGCAATATATTTGACTGTTGTAGGCTGCCGTCTCCCGCTTAAGGGCGAATTTCAAACGTTGTCCATCACAGAGACAAATGATCTGGCTCCAGCCGCGTCTATAGGAGTATCTGTCTGCTCACTTCTAGCTCCAGTGGAGACTGATGGAAAAATGGCCGCTAACAACCTGTGGTCCTTGTTCCGGGTGCGCGTGTCACCATCGAGCCTTAATGACATCATAAAGCTGCTTCAAGTGCAAGACTTGCAGGCTTATATACAGTCTATCTATCTATCTATCTATCTAATGTATGTTACTGCATAGATATATATCTAGCTATATAAATAGATAGCTATATATCAATATAGATATTTCTACAAATATCTAGCTTTACGTATAAATTTAAACTTCTATAGTTATGGTTTTGTAGGGCTGAAAACATACATACAAAATTTGTATTATTATCAGCATTATTCTTATAATTGCCATTGATGTTATTCCAGGGACAGGTAATAAACCGCATGAGGCTTTGACCAATTTTTACCATTTTAGGTAAAAAGCTGCATTGACTGCACTTCTGCATTTTGTGGGATATGGTAGGACTGCAAGCAAATCCTGAGACAAGATATATCAAAAACACTCCATACAGCATGCAATTTCATTTTCCAAGATAGAAACATTGGTCACGCTGAACATTGTTGAACGTTTTCGCTGCAATGCATCCTGGGACGCTTGGATCCAGGTTCCATCATTCATGTTGCGCTATTTCAACCAACCTGTGTGGCTCATATTCACTTTGGGTTGACAATTGGCATGGTCATGGTGTAGGCCGAGCCTTTTTTGCCACTTCATCCGCCTCCGATCAAGCATAATGCCTTGCCCATAAGCATTCCCCTCCCTGGAATAACTTAACCTACCCATTCCCCTATCTGGAATAACTGTACCTACCACAAAAGAAGTGATAAGCAGCGATCAATTTGACTGTTGTAGGCTGCCGTATCCCGCTTAAGGGCGAATTTCAAACGTTGTCCATCACAGAGACAAATGATCTGGCTCCAGCAGCGTCTATAGGAGTATCTGTCTGCTCACTTCTAGCTCCAGTGGAGACTGATGGAAAAATGGCCGCTAACAACCTGTGATCCTTGTTCCGGGTGCGCGTGTCACCATCGAGCCTTAATGACATCATAAAGCTGCTTCAAGTGCAAGACTTGCAGGCTTATATACAGTCTATCTATCTATCTATCTATCTATCTATCTAATGTATGTTACTGCATAGATATATATCTAGCTATATAAATAGATAGCTATATATCAATGTAGATATTTCTACAAATATCTAGCTTTACGTATAAATTTAAACTTCTATAGTTATGGTTTTGTAGGGCTGAAAACATACATACAAAATTTGTATTATTATCAGCATTATTCTTATAATTGCCATTGATGTTATTCCAGGGGCAGGTAATAAACCGCATGAGGCTTTGACCAATTTTTACCATTTTAGGTAAAAAGCTGCATTGACTGCACTTCTGCATTTTGTGGGATATGGTAGGACTGCAAGCAAATCCTGAGACAAGATATATCAAAAACACTCCATACAGCATGCGATTTCATTTTCCAAGATAGAAACATTGGTCACGCTGAACATTGTTGAACGTTTTCACTGCAATGCATCCTGAGACGCTTGGATCCAGGTTCTATCATTCATGCTGCGCCATTTCAACCAACCTGTGTGGCTCATATTCACTTTGGGTTGACGAGTTGCATGGTCATGGTGTAGGCCGAGCCTTTTTTGCCACTTCATCTGCCTCCGATCAAGCATAATGCCTTGCCCATAAGCATTCCCCACCCTGGAATATCTTAACCTACCCATTCCCCTATCTGGAATAACTGTACCTCCCTCAAAAGAAGTGATAAGCCGCAATATATTTGACTGTTGTAGGCTGCCGTCTCCCGCTTAAGGGCGAATTTCAAACGTTGTCCATCACAGAGACAAATGATCTGGCTCCAGCCGCGTCTATAGGAGTATCTGTCTGCTCATTTCTAGCTCCAGTGGAGACTGATGGAAAAATGGCCGCTAACAACCTGTGGTCCTTGTTCCGGGTGCGCGTGTCACCATCGAGCCTTAATGACATCATAAAGCTGCTTCAAGTGCAAGACTTGCAGGCTTATATACAGTCTATCTATCTATCTATCTATCTATCTATCTAATGTATGTTACTGCATAGATATATATCTAGCTATATAAATAGATAGCTATATATCAATATAGATATTTCTACAAATATCTAGCTTTACGTATAAATTTAAACTTCTATAGTTATGGTTTTGTAGGGCTGAAAACATACATACAAAATTTGTATTATTATCAGCATTATTCTTATAATTGCCATTGATGTTATTCCAGGGGCAGGTAATAAACCGCATGAGGCTTTGACCAATTTTTACCATTTTAGGTAAAAAGCTGCATTGACTGCACTTCTGCATTTTGTGGGATATGGTAGGACTGCAAGCAAATCCTGAGACAAGATATATCAAAAACACTCCATACAGCATGCGATTTCATTTTCCAAGATAGAAACATTGGTCACGCTGAACATTGCTGAACGTTTTCGCTGCAATGCATCCTGAGACGCTTGGATCCAGGTTCTATCATTCATGCTGCGCCATTTCAACCAACCTGTGTGGCTCATATTCACTTTGGGTTGACGAGTTGCATGGTCATGGTGTAGGCCGAGCCTTTTTTGCCACTTCATCCGCCTCCGATCAAGCATAATGCCTTGCCCATAAGCATTCCCCACCCTGGAATATCTTAACCTACCCATTCCCCTATCTGGAATAACTGTACCTCCCTCAAAAGAAGTGATAAGCCGCAATATATTTGACTGTTGTAGGCTGCCGTCTCCCGCTTAAGGGCGAATTTCAAACGTTGTCCATCACAGAGACAAATGATCTGGCTCCAGCCGCGTCTATAGGAGTATCTGTCTGCTCACTTCTAGCTCCAGTGGAGACTGATGGAAAAATGGCCGCTAACAACCTGTGGTCCTTGTTCCGGGTGCGCGTGTCACCATCGAGCCTTAATGACATCATAAAGCTGCTTCAAGTGCAAGACTTGCAGGCTTATATACAGTCTATCTATCTATCTATCTATCTAATGTATGTTACTGCATAGATATATATCTAGCTATATAAATAGATAGCTATATATCAATATAGATATTTCTACAAATATCTAGCTTTACGTATAAATTTAAACTTCTATAGTTATGGTTTTGTAGGGCTGAAAACATACATACAAAATTTGTATTATTATCAGCATTATTCTTATAATTGCCATTGATGTTATTCCAGGGACAGGTAATAAACCGCATGAGGCTTTGACCAATTTTTACCATTTTAGGTAAAAAGCTGCATTGACTGCACTTCTGCATTTTGTGGGATATGGTAGGACTGCAAGCAAATCCTGAGACAAGATATATCAAAAACACTCCATACAGCATGCAATTTCATTTTCCAAGATAGAAACATTGGTCACGCTGAACATTGTTGAACGTTTTCGCTGCAATGCATCCTGGGACGCTTGGATCCAGGTTCCATCATTCATGTTGCGCTATTTCAACCAACCTGTGTGGCTCATATTCACTTTGGGTTGACAATTGGCATGGTCATGGTGTAGGCCGAGCCTTTTTTGCCACTTCATCCGCCTCCGATCAAGCATAATGCCTTGCCCATAAGCATTCCCCTCCCTGGAATAACTTAACCTACCCATTCCCCTATCTGGAATAACTGTACCTACCACAAAAGAAGTGATAAGCAGCGATCAATTTGACTGTTGTAGGCTGCCGTATCCCGCTTAAGGGCGAATTTCAAACGTTGTCCATCACAGAGACAAATGATCTGGCTCCAGCAGCGTCTATAGGAGTATCTGTCTGCTCACTTCTAGCTCCAGTGGAGACTGATGGAAAAATGGCCGCTAACAACCTGTGATCCTTGTTCCGGGTGCGCGTGTCACCATCGAGCCTTAATGACATCATAAAGCTGCTTCAAGTGCAAGACTTGCAGGCTTATATACAGTCTATCTATCTATCTATCTATCTAATGTATGTTACTGCATAGATATATATCTAGCTATATAAATAGATAGCTATATATCAATATAGATATTTCTACAAATATCTAGCTTTACGTATAAATTTAAACTTCTATAGTTATGGTTTTGTAGGGCTGAAAACATACATACAAAATTTGTATTATTATCAGCATTATTCTTATAATTGCCATTGATGTTATTCCAGGGGCAGGTAATAAACCGCATGAGGCTTTGACCAATTTTTACCATTTTAGGTAAAAAGCTGCATTGACTGCACTTCTGCATTTTGTGGGATATGGTAGGACTGCAAGCAAATCCTGAGACAAGATATATCAAAAACACTCCATACAGCATGCGATTTCATTTTCCAAGATAGAAACATTGGTCACGCTGAACATTGTTGAACGTTTTCACTGCAATGCATCCTGAGACGCTTGGATCCAGGTTCTATCATTCATGCTGCGCCATTTCAACCAACCTGTGTGGCTCATATTCACTTTGGGTTGACGAGTTGCATGGTCATGGTGTAGGCCGAGCCTTTTTTGCCACTTCATCCGCCTCCGATCAAGCATAATGCCTTGCCCATAAGCATTCCCCACCCTGGAATATCTTAACCTACCCATTCCCCTATCTGGAATAACTGTACCTCCCTCAAAAGAAGTGATAAGCCGCAATATATTTGACTGTTGTAGGCTGCCGTCTCCCGCTTAAGGGCGAATTTCAAACGTTGTCCATCACAGAGACAAATGATCTGGCTCCAGCCGCGTCTATAGGAGTATCTGTCTGCTCATTTCTAGCTCCAGTGGAGACTGATGGAAAAATGGCCGCTAACAACCTGTGGTCCTTGTTCCGGGTGCGCGTGTCACCATCGAGCCTTAATGACATCATAAAGCTGCTTCAAGTGCAAGACTTGCAGGCTTATATACAGTCTATCTATCTATCTATCTATCTATCTATCTATCTATCTATCTAATGTATGTTACTGCATAGATATATATCTAGCTATATAAATAGATAGCTATATATCAATATAGATATTTCTACAAATATCTAGCTTTACGTATAAATTTAAACTTCTATAGTTATGGTTTTGTAGGGCTGAAAACATACATACAAAATTTGTATTATTATCAGCATTATTCTTATAATTGCCATTGATGTTATTCCAGGGGCAGGTAATAAACCGCATGAGGCTTTGACCAATTTTTACCATTTTAGGTAAAAAGCTGCATTGACTGCACTTCTGCATTTTGTGGGATATGGTAGGACTGCAAGCAAATCCTGAGACAAGATATATCAAAAACACTCCATACAGCATGCGATTTCATTTTCCAAGATAGAAACATTGGTCACGCTGAACATTGTTGAACGTTTTCGCTGCAATGCATCCTGAGACGCTTGGATCCAGGTTCTATCATTCATGCTGCGCCATTTCAACCAACCTGTGTGGCTCATATTCACTTTGGGTTGACGAGTTGCATGGTCATGGTGTAGGCCGAGCCTTTTTTGCCACTTCATCCGCCTCCGATCAAGCATAATGCCTTGCCCATAAGCATTCCCCACCCTGGAATATCTTAACCTACCCATTCCCCTATCTGGAATAACTGTACCTCCCTCAAAAGAAGTGATAAGCCGCAATATATTTGACTGTTGTAGGCTGCCGTCTCCCGCTTAAGGGCGAATTTCAAACGTTGTCCATCACAGAGACAAATGATCTGGCTCCAGCCGCGTCTATAGGAGTATCTGTCTGCTCATTTCTAGCTCCAGTGGAGACTGATGGAAAAATGGCCGCTAACAACCTGTGGTCCTTGTTCCGGGTGCGCGTGTCACCATCGAGCCTTAATGACATCATAAAGCTGCTTCAAGTGCAAGACTTGCAGGCTTATATACAGTCTATCTATCTATCTATCTATCTATCTATCTATCTATCTATCTATCTATCTATCTAATGTATGTTACTGCATAGATATATATCTAGCTATATAAATAGATAGCTATATATCAATATAGATATTTCTACAAATATCTAGCTTTACGTATAAATTTAAACTTCTATAGTTATGGTTTTGTAGGGCTGAAAACATACATACAAAATTTGTATTATTATCAGCATTATTCTTATAATTGCCATTGATGTTATTCCAGGGGCAGGTAATAAACCGCATGAGGCTTTGACCAATTTTTACCATTTTAGGTAAAAAGCTGCATTGACTGCACTTCTGCATTTTGTGGGATATGGTAGGACTGCAAGCAAATCCTGAGACAAGATATATCAAAAACACTCCATACAGCATGCGATTTCATTTTCCAAGATAGAAACATTGGTCACGCTGAACATTGTTGAACGTTTTCGCTGCAATGCATCCTGAGACGCTTGGATCCAGGTTCTATCATTCATGCTGCGCCATTTCAACCAACCTGTGTGGCTCATATTCACTTTGGGTTGACGAGTTGCATGGTCATGGTGTAGGCCGAGCCTTTTTTGCCACTTCATCCGCCTCCGATCAAGCATAATGCCTTGCCCATAAGCATTCCCCACCCTGGAATATCTTAACCTACCCATTCCCCTATCTGGAATAACTGTACCTCCCTCAAAAGAAGTGATAAGCCGCAATATATTTGACTGTTGTAGGCTGCCGTCTCCCGCTTAAGGGCGAATTTCAAACGTTGTCCATCACAGAGACAAATGATCTGGCTCCAGCCGCGTCTATAGGAGTATCTGTCTGCTCACTTCTAGCTCCAGTGGAGACTGATGGAAAAATGGCCGCTAACAACCTGTGGTCCTTGTTCCGGGTGCGCGTGTCACCATCGAGCCTTAATGACATCATAAAGCTGCTTCAAGTGCAAGACTTGCAGGCTTATATACAGTCTATCTATCTATCTATCTATCTATCTATCTATCTAATGTATGTTACTGCATAGATATATATCTAGCTATATAAATAGATAGCTATATATCAATATAGATATTTCTACAAATATCTAGCTTTACGTATAAATTTAAACTTCTATAGTTATGGTTTTGTAGGGCTGAAAACATACATACAAAATTTGTATTATTATCAGCATTATTCTTATAATTGCCATTGATGTTATTCCAGGGGCAGGTAATAAACCGCATGAGGCTTTGACCAATTTTTACCATTTTAGGTAAAAAGCTGCATTGACTGCACTTCTGCATTTTGTGGGATATGGTAGGACTGCAAGCAAATCCTGAGACAAGATATATCAAAAACACTCCATACAGCATGCGATTTCATTTTCCAAGATAGAAACATTGGTCACGCTGAACATTGTTGAACGTTTTCGCTGCAATGCATCCTGAGACGCTTGGATCCAGGTTCTATCATTCATGCTGCGCCATTTCAACCAACCTGTGTGGCTCATATTCACTTTGGGTTGACGAGTTGCATGGTCATGGTGTAGGCCGAGCCTTTTTTGCCACTTCATCCGCCTCCGATCAAGCATAATGCCTTGCCCATAAGCATTCCCCACCCTGGAATATCTTAACCTACCCATTCCCCTATCTGGAATAACTGTACCTCCCTCAAAAGAAGTGATAAGCCGCAATATATTTGACTGTTGTAGGCTGCCGTCTCCCGCTTAAGGGCGAATTTCAAACGTTGTCCATCACAGAGACAAATGATCTGGCTCCAGCCGCGTCTATAGGAGTATCTGTCTGCTCACTTCTAGCTCCAGTGGAGACTGATGGAAAAATGGCCGCTAACAACCTGTGGTCCTTGTTCCGGGTGCGCGTGTCACCATCGAGCCTTAATGACATCATAAAGCTGCTTCAAGTGCAAGACTTGCAGGCTTATATACAGTCTATCTATCTATCTATCTATCTATCTATCTATCTATCTATCTATCTATCTAATGTATGTTACTGCATAGATATATATCTAGCTATATAAATAGATAGCTATATATCAATGTAGATATTTCTACAAATATCTAGCTTTACGTATAAATTTAAACTTCTATAGTTATGGTTTTGTAGGGCTGAAAACATACATACAAAATTTGTATTATTATCAGCATTATTCTTATAATTGCCATTGATGTTATTCCAGGGGCAGGTAATAAACCGCATGAGGCTTTGACCAATTTTTACCATTTTAGGTAAAAAGCTGCATTGACTGCACTTCTGCATTTTGTGGGATATGGTAGGACTGCAAGCAAATCCTGAGACAAGATATATCAAAAACACTCCATACAGCATGCGATTTCATTTTCCAAGATAGAAACATTGGTCACGCTGAACATTGTTGAACGTTTTCACTGCAATGCATCCTGAGACGCTTGGATCCAGGTTCTATCATTCATGCTGCGCCATTTCAACCAACCTGTGTGGCTCATATTCACTTTGGGTTGACGAGTTGCATGGTCATGGTGTAGGCCGAGCCTTTTTTGCCACTTCATCTGCCTCCGATCAAGCATAATGCCTTGCCCATAAGCATTCCCCACCCTGGAATATCTTAACCTACCCATTCCCCTATCTGGAATAACTGTACCTCCCTCAAAAGAAGTGATAAGCCGCAATATATTTGACTGTTGTAGGCTGCCGTCTCCCGCTTAAGGGCGAATTTCAAACGTTGTCCATCACAGAGACAAATGATCTGGCTCCAGCCGCGTCTATAGGAGTATCTGTCTGCTCATTTCTAGCTCCAGTGGAGACTGATGGAAAAATGGCCGCTAACAACCTGTGGTCCTTGTTCCGGGTGCGCGTGTCACCATCGAGCCTTAATGACATCATAAAGCTGCTTCAAGTGCAAGACTTGCAGGCTTATATACAGTCTATCTATCTATCTATCTATCTATCTATCTATCTAATGTATGTTACTGCATAGATATATATCTAGCTATATAAATAGATAGCTATATATCAATATAGATATTTCTACAAATATCTAGCTTTACGTATAAATTTAAACTTCTATAGTTATGGTTTTGTAGGGCTGAAAACATACATACAAAATTTGTATTATTATCAGCATTATTCTTATAATTGCCATTGATGTTATTCCAGGGGCAGGTAATAAACCGCATGAGGCTTTGACCAATTTTTACCATTTTAGGTAAAAAGCTGCATTGACTGCACTTCTGCATTTTGTGGGATATGGTAGGACTGCAAGCAAATCCTGAGACAAGATATATCAAAAACACTCCATACAGCATGCGATTTCATTTTCCAAGATAGAAACATTGGTCACGCTGAACATTGCTGAACGTTTTCGCTGCAATGCATCCTGAGACGCTTGGATCCAGGTTCTATCATTCATGCTGCGCCATTTCAACCAACCTGTGTGGCTCATATTCACTTTGGGTTGACGAGTTGCATGGTCATGGTGTAGGCCGAGCCTTTTTTGCCACTTCATCCGCCTCCGATCAAGCATAATGCCTTGCCCATAAGCATTCCCCACCCTGGAATATCTTAACCTACCCATTCCCCTATCTGGAATAACTGTACCTCCCTCAAAAGAAGTGATAAGCCGCAATATATTTGACTGTTGTAGGCTGCCGTCTCCCGCTTAAGGGCGAATTTCAAACGTTGTCCATCACAGAGACAAATGATCTGGCTCCAGCCGCGTCTATAGGAGTATCTGTCTGCTCACTTCTAGCTCCAGTGGAGACTGATGGAAAAATGGCCGCTAACAACCTGTGGTCCTTGTTCCGGGTGCGCGTGTCACCATCGAGCCTTAATGACATCATAAAGCTGCTTCAAGTGCAAGACTTGCAGGCTTATATACAGTCTATCTATCTATCTATCTATCTAATGTATGTTACTGCATAGATATATATCTAGCTATATAAATAGATAGCTATATATCAATATAGATATTTCTACAAATATCTAGCTTTACGTATAAATTTAAACTTCTATAGTTATGGTTTTGTAGGGCTGAAAACATACATACAAAATTTGTATTATTATCAGCATTATTCTTATAATTGCCATTGATGTTATTCCAGGGACAGGTAATAAACCGCATGAGGCTTTGACCAATTTTTACCATTTTAGGTAAAAAGCTGCATTGACTGCACTTCTGCATTTTGTGGGATATGGTAGGACTGCAAGCAAATCCTGAGACAAGATATATCAAAAACACTCCATACAGCATGCAATTTCATTTTCCAAGATAGAAACATTGGTCACGCTGAACATTGTTGAACGTTTTCGCTGCAATGCATCCTGGGACGCTTGGATCCAGGTTCCATCATTCATGTTGCGCTATTTCAACCAACCTGTGTGGCTCATATTCACTTTGGGTTGACAATTGGCATGGTCATGGTGTAGGCCGAGCCTTTTTTGCCACTTCATCCGCCTCCGATCAAGCATAATGCCTTGCCCATAAGCATTCCCCTCCCTGGAATAACTTAACCTACCCATTCCCCTATCTGGAATAACTGTACCTACCACAAAAGAAGTGATAAGCAGCGATCAATTTGACTGTTGTAGGCTGCCGTATCCCGCTTAAGGGCGAATTTCAAACGTTGTCCATCACAGAGACAAATGATCTGGCTCCAGCAGCGTCTATAGGAGTATCTGTCTGCTCACTTCTAGCTCCAGTGGAGACTGATGGAAAAATGGCCGCTAACAACCTGTGATCCTTGTTCCGGGTGCGCGTGTCACCATCGAGCCTTAATGACATCATAAAGCTGCTTCAAGTGCAAGACTTGCAGGCTTATATACAGTCTATCTATCTATCTATCTATCTAATGTATGTTACTGCATAGATATATATCTAGCTATATAAATAGATAGCTATATATCAATATAGATATTTCTACAAATATCTAGCTTTACGTATAAATTTAAACTTCTATAGTTATGGTTTTGTAGGGCTGAAAACATACATACAAAATTTGTATTATTATCAGCATTATTCTTATAATTGCCATTGATGTTATTCCAGGGGCAGGTAATAAACCGCATGAGGCTTTGACCAATTTTTACCATTTTAGGTAAAAAGCTGCATTGACTGCACTTCTGCATTTTGTGGGATATGGTAGGACTGCAAGCAAATCCTGAGACAAGATATATCAAAAACACTCCATACAGCATGCGATTTCATTTTCCAAGATAGAAACATTGGTCACGCTGAACATTGTTGAACGTTTTCACTGCAATGCATCCTGAGACGCTTGGATCCAGGTTCTATCATTCATGCTGCGCCATTTCAACCAACCTGTGTGGCTCATATTCACTTTGGGTTGACGAGTTGCATGGTCATGGTGTAGGCCGAGCCTTTTTTGCCACTTCATCCGCCTCCGATCAAGCATAATGCCTTGCCCATAAGCATTCCCCACCCTGGAATATCTTAACCTACCCATTCCCCTATCTGGAATAACTGTACCTCCCTCAAAAGAAGTGATAAGCCGCAATATATTTGACTGTTGTAGGCTGCCGTCTCCCGCTTAAGGGCGAATTTCAAACGTTGTCCATCACAGAGACAAATGATCTGGCTCCAGCCGCGTCTATAGGAGTATCTGTCTGCTCATTTCTAGCTCCAGTGGAGACTGATGGAAAAATGGCCGCTAACAACCTGTGGTCCTTGTTCCGGGTGCGCGTGTCACCATCGAGCCTTAATGACATCATAAAGCTGCTTCAAGTGCAAGACTTGCAGGCTTATATACAGTCTATCTATCTATCTATCTATCTATCTATCTATCTATCTATCTATCTAATGTATGTTACTGCATAGATATATATCTAGCTATATAAATAGATAGCTATATATCAATATAGATATTTCTACAAATATCTAGCTTTACGTATAAATTTAAACTTCTATAGTTATGGTTTTGTAGGGCTGAAAACATACATACAAAATTTGTATTATTATCAGCATTATTCTTATAATTGCCATTGATGTTATTCCAGGGGCAGGTAATAAACCGCATGAGGCTTTGACCAATTTTTACCATTTTAGGTAAAAAGCTGCATTGACTGCACTTCTGCATTTTGTGGGATATGGTAGGACTGCAAGCAAATCCTGAGACAAGATATATCAAAAACACTCCATACAGCATGCGATTTCATTTTCCAAGATAGAAACATTGGTCACGCTGAACATTGTTGAACGTTTTCGCTGCAATGCATCCTGAGACGCTTGGATCCAGGTTCTATCATTCATGCTGCGCCATTTCAACCAACCTGTGTGGCTCATATTCACTTTGGGTTGACGAGTTGCATGGTCATGGTGTAGGCCGAGCCTTTTTTGCCACTTCATCCGCCTCCGATCAAGCATAATGCCTTGCCCATAAGCATTCCCCACCCTGGAATATCTTAACCTACCCATTCCCCTATCTGGAATAACTGTACCTCCCTCAAAAGAAGTGATAAGCCGCAATATATTTGACTGTTGTAGGCTGCCGTCTCCCGCTTAAGGGCGAATTTCAAACGTTGTCCATCACAGAGACAAATGATCTGGCTCCAGCCGCGTCTATAGGAGTATCTGTCTGCTCATTTCTAGCTCCAGTGGAGACTGATGGAAAAATGGCCGCTAACAACCTGTGGTCCTTGTTCCGGGTGCGCGTGTCACCATCGAGCCTTAATGACATCATAAAGCTGCTTCAAGTGCAAGACTTGCAGGCTTATATACAGTCTATCTATCTATCTATCTATCTATCTATCTATCTATCTATCTATCTATCTATCTAATGTATGTTACTGCATAGATATATATCTAGCTATATAAATAGATAGCTATATATCAATATAGATATTTCTACAAATATCTAGCTTTACGTATAAATTTAAACTTCTATAGTTATGGTTTTGTAGGGCTGAAAACATACATACAAAATTTGTATTATTATCAGCATTATTCTTATAATTGCCATTGATGTTATTCCAGGGGCAGGTAATAAACCGCATGAGGCTTTGACCAATTTTTACCATTTTAGGTAAAAAGCTGCATTGACTGCACTTCTGCATTTTGTGGGATATGGTAGGACTGCAAGCAAATCCTGAGACAAGATATATCAAAAACACTCCATACAGCATGCGATTTCATTTTCCAAGATAGAAACATTGGTCACGCTGAACATTGTTGAACGTTTTCGCTGCAATGCATCCTGAGACGCTTGGATCCAGGTTCTATCATTCATGCTGCGCCATTTCAACCAACCTGTGTGGCTCATATTCACTTTGGGTTGACGAGTTGCATGGTCATGGTGTAGGCCGAGCCTTTTTTGCCACTTCATCCGCCTCCGATCAAGCATAATGCCTTGCCCATAAGCATTCCCCACCCTGGAATATCTTAACCTACCCATTCCCCTATCTGGAATAACTGTACCTCCCTCAAAAGAAGTGATAAGCCGCAATATATTTGACTGTTGTAGGCTGCCGTCTCCCGCTTAAGGGCGAATTTCAAACGTTGTCCATCACAGAGACAAATGATCTGGCTCCAGCCGCGTCTATAGGAGTATCTGTCTGCTCACTTCTAGCTCCAGTGGAGACTGATGGAAAAATGGCCGCTAACAACCTGTGGTCCTTGTTCCGGGTGCGCGTGTCACCATCGAGCCTTAATGACATCATAAAGCTGCTTCAAGTGCAAGACTTGCAGGCTTATATACAGTCTATCTATCTATCTATCTATCTATCTATCTATCTATCTATCTATCTAATGTATGTTACTGCATAGATATATATCTAGCTATATAAATAGATAGCTATATATCAATATAGATATTTCTACAAATATCTAGCTTTACGTATAAATTTAAACTTCTATAGTTATGGTTTTGTAGGGCTGAAAACATACATACAAAATTTGTATTATTATCAGCATTATTCTTATAATTGCCATTGATGTTATTCCAGGGGCAGGTAATAAACCGCATGAGGCTTTGACCAATTTTTACCATTTTAGGTAAAAAGCTGCATTGACTGCACTTCTGCATTTTGTGGGATATGGTAGGACTGCAAGCAAATCCTGAGACAAGATATATCAAAAACACTCCATACAGCATGCGATTTCATTTTCCAAGATAGAAACATTGGTCACGCTGAACATTGTTGAACGTTTTCGCTGCAATGCATCCTGAGACGCTTGGATCCAGGTTCTATCATTCATGCTGCGCCATTTCAACCAACCTGTGTGGCTCATATTCACTTTGGGTTGACGAGTTGCATGGTCATGGTGTAGGCCGAGCCTTTTTTGCCACTTCATCCGCCTCCGATCAAGCATAATGCCTTGCCCATAAGCATTCCCCACCCTGGAATATCTTAACCTACCCATTCCCCTATCTGGAATAACTGTACCTCCCTCAAAAGAAGTGATAAGCCGCAATATATTTGACTGTTGTAGGCTGCCGTCTCCCGCTTAAGGGCGAATTTCAAACGTTGTCCATCACAGAGACAAATGATCTGGCTCCAGCCGCGTCTATAGGAGTATCTGTCTGCTCACTTCTAGCTCCAGTGGAGACTGATGGAAAAATGGCCGCTAACAACCTGTGGTCCTTGTTCCGGGTGCGCGTGTCACCATCGAGCCTTAATGACATCATAAAGCTGCTTCAAGTGCAAGACTTGCAGGCTTATATACAGTCTATCTATCTATCTATCTATCTATCTATCTATCTATCTATCTATCTATCTATCTATCTAATGTATGTTACTGCATAGATATATATCTAGCTATATAAATAGATAGCTATATATCAATATAGATATTTCTACAAATATCTAGCTTTACGTATAAATTTAAACTTCTATAGTTATGGTTTTGTAGGGCTGAAAACATACATACAAAATTTGTATTATTATCAGCATTATTCTTATAATTGCCATTGATGTTATTCCAGGGGCAGGTAATAAACCGCATGAGGCTTTGACCAATTTTTACCATTTTAGGTAAAAAGCTGCATTGACTGCACTTCTGCATTTTGTGGGATATGGTAGGACTGCAAGCAAATCCTGAGACAAGATATATCAAAAACACTCCATACAGCATGCGATTTCATTTTCCAAGATAGAAACATTGGTCACGCTGAACATTGTTGAACGTTTTCGCTGCAATGCATCCTGAGACGCTTGGATCCAGGTTCTATCATTCATGCTGCGCCATTTCAACCAACCTGTGTGGCTCATATTCACTTTGGGTTGACGAGTTGCATGGTCATGGTGTAGGCCGAGCCTTTTTTGCCACTTCATCCGCCTCCGATCAAGCATAATGCCTTGCCCATAAGCATTCCCCACCCTGGAATATCTTAACCTACCCATTCCCCTATCTGGAATAACTGTACCTCCCTCAAAAGAAGTGATAAGCCGCAATATATTTGACTGTTGTAGGCTGCCGTCTCCCGCTTAAGGGCGAATTTCAAACGTTGTCCATCACAGAGACAAATGATCTGGCTCCAGCCGCGTCTATAGGAGTATCTGTCTGCTCATTTCTAGCTCCAGTGGAGACTGATGGAAAAATGGCCGCTAACAACCTGTGGTCCTTGTTCCGGGTGCGCGTGTCACCATCGAGCCTTAATGACATCATAAAGCTGCTTCAAGTGCAAGACTTGCAGGCTTATATACAGTCTATCTATCTATCTATCTATCTATCTATCTATCTATCTATCTATCTATCTATCTAATGTATGTTACTGCATAGATATATATCTAGCTATATAAATAGATAGCTATATATCAATATAGATATTTCTACAAATATCTAGCTTTACGTATAAATTTAAACTTCTATAGTTATGGTTTTGTAGGGCTGAAAACATACATACAAAATTTGTATTATTATCAGCATTATTCTTATAATTGCCATTGATGTTATTCCAGGGGCAGGTAATAAACCGCATGAGGCTTTGACCAATTTTTACCATTTTAGGTAAAAAGCTGCATTGACTGCACTTCTGCATTTTGTGGGATATGGTAGGACTGCAAGCAAATCCTGAGACAAGATATATCAAAAACACTCCATACAGCATGCGATTTCATTTTCCAAGATAGAAACATTGGTCACGCTGAACATTGTTGAACGTTTTCGCTGCAATGCATCCTGAGACGCTTGGATCCAGGTTCTATCATTCATGCTGCGCCATTTCAACCAACCTGTGTGGCTCATATTCACTTTGGGTTGACGAGTTGCATGGTCATGGTGTAGGCCGAGCCTTTTTTGCCACTTCATCCGCCTCCGATCAAGCATAATGCCTTGCCCATAAGCATTCCCCACCCTGGAATATCTTAACCTACCCATTCCCCTATCTGGAATAACTGTACCTCCCTCAAAAGAAGTGATAAGCCGCAATATATTTGACTGTTGTAGGCTGCCGTCTCCCGCTTAAGGGCGAATTTCAAACGTTGTCCATCACAGAGACAAATGATCTGGCTCCAGCCGCGTCTATAGGAGTATCTGTCTGCTCATTTCTAGCTCCAGTGGAGACTGATGGAAAAATGGCCGCTAACAACCTGTGGTCCTTGTTCCGGGTGCGCGTGTCACCATCGAGCCTTAATGACATCATAAAGCTGCTTCAAGTGCAAGACTTGCAGGCTTATATACAGTCTATCTATCTATCTATCTATCTATCTATCTATCTATCTATCTATCTAATGTATGTTACTGCATAGATATATATCTAGCTATATAAATAGATAGCTATATATCAATATAGATATTTCTACAAATATCTAGCTTTACGTATAAATTTAAACTTCTATAGTTATGGTTTTGTAGGGCTGAAAACATACATACAAAATTTGTATTATTATCAGCATTATTCTTATAATTGCCATTGATGTTATTCCAGGGGCAGGTAATAAACCGCATGAGGCTTTGACCAATTTTTACCATTTTAGGTAAAAAGCTGCATTGACTGCACTTCTGCATTTTGTGGGATATGGTAGGACTGCAAGCAAATCCTGAGACAAGATATATCAAAAACACTCCATACAGCATGCGATTTCATTTTCCAAGATAGAAACATTGGTCACGCTGAACATTGTTGAACGTTTTCGCTGCAATGCATCCTGAGACGCTTGGATCCAGGTTCTATCATTCATGCTGCGCCATTTCAACCAACCTGTGTGGCTCATATTCACTTTGGGTTGACGAGTTGCATGGTCATGGTGTAGGCCGAGCCTTTTTTGCCACTTCATCCGCCTCCGATCAAGCATAATGCCTTGCCCATAAGCATTCCCCACCCTGGAATATCTTAACCTACCCATTCCCCTATCTGGAATAACTGTACCTCCCTCAAAAGAAGTGATAAGCCGCAATATATTTGACTGTTGTAGGCTGCCGTCTCCCGCTTAAGGGCGAATTTCAAACGTTGTCCATCACAGAGACAAATGATCTGGCTCCAGCCGCGTCTATAGGAGTATCTGTCTGCTCACTTCTAGCTCCAGTGGAGACTGATGGAAAAATGGCCGCTAACAACCTGTGGTCCTTGTTCCGGGTGCGCGTGTCACCATCGAGCCTTAATGACATCATAAAGCTGCTTCAAGTGCAAGACTTGCAGGCTTATATACAGTCTATCTATCTATCTATCTATCTAATGTATGTTACTGCATAGATATATATCTAGCTATATAAATAGATAGCTATATATCAATATAGATATTTCTACAAATATCTAGCTTTACGTATAAATTTAAACTTCTATAGTTATGGTTTTGTAGGGCTGAAAACATACATACAAAATTTGTATTATTATCAGCATTATTCTTATAATTGCCATTGATGTTATTCCAGGGACAGGTAATAAACCGCATGAGGCTTTGACCAATTTTTACCATTTTAGGTAAAAAGCTGCATTGACTGCACTTCTGCATTTTGTGGGATATGGTAGGACTGCAAGCAAATCCTGAGACAAGATATATCAAAAACACTCCATACAGCATGCAATTTCATTTTCCAAGATAGAAACATTGGTCACGCTGAACATTGTTGAACGTTTTCGCTGCAATGCATCCTGGGACGCTTGGATCCAGGTTCCATCATTCATGTTGCGCTATTTCAACCAACCTGTGTGGCTCATATTCACTTTGGGTTGACAATTGGCATGGTCATGGTGTAGGCCGAGCCTTTTTTGCCACTTCATCCGCCTCCGATCAAGCATAATGCCTTGCCCATAAGCATTCCCCTCCCTGGAATAACTTAACCTACCCATTCCCCTATCTGGAATAACTGTACCTACCACAAAAGAAGTGATAAGCAGCGATCAATTTGACTGTTGTAGGCTGCCGTATCCCGCTTAAGGGCGAATTTCAAACGTTGTCCATCACAGAGACAAATGATCTGGCTCCAGCAGCGTCTATAGGAGTATCTGTCTGCTCACTTCTAGCTCCAGTGGAGACTGATGGAAAAATGGCCGCTAACAACCTGTGATCCTTGTTCCGGGTGCGCGTGTCACCATCGAGCCTTAATGACATCATAAAGCTGCTTCAAGTGCAAGACTTGCAGGCTTATATACAGTCTATCTATCTATCTATCTATCTATCTAATGTATGTTACTGCATAGATATATATCTAGCTATATAAATAGATAGTTATATATCAATATAGATATTTCTACAAATATCTAGCTTTACGTATAAATTTAAACTTGTATAGTTATGGTTTTGTAGGGCTGAAAACATACATACAAAATTTGTATTATTATCAGCATTATTCTTATAATTGCCATTGATGTTATTCCAGGGGCAGGTAATAAACCGCATGAGGCTTTGACCAATTTTTACCATTTTAGGTAAAAAGCTGCATTGACTGCACTTCTGCATTTTGTGGGATATGGTAGGACTGCAAGCAAATCCTGAGACAAGATATATCAAAAACACTCCATACAGCATGCGATTTCATTTTCCAAGATAGAAACATTGGTCACGCTGAACATTGTTGAACGTTTTCGCTGCAATGCATCCTGAGACGCTTGGATCCAGGTTCTATCATTCATGCTGCGCCATTTCAACCAACCTGTGTGGCTCATATTCACTTTGGGTTGACGAGTTGCATGGTCATGGTGTAGGCCGAGCCTTTTTTGCCACTTCATCCGCCTCCGATCAAGCATAATGCCTTGCCCATAAGCATTCCCCACCCTGGAATATCTTAACCTACCCATTCCCCTATCTGGAATAACTGTACCTCCCTCAAAAGAAGTGATAAGCCGCAATATATTTGACTGTTGTAGGCTGCCGTCTCCCGCTTAAGGGCGAATTTCAAACGTTGTCCATCACAGAGACAAATGATCTGGCTCCAGCCGCGTCTATAGGAGTATCTGTCTGCTCACTTCTAGCTCCAGTGGAGACTGATGGAAAAATGGCCGCTAACAACCTGTGGTCCTTGTTCCGGGTGCGCGTGTCACCATCGAGCCTTAATGACATCATAAAGCTGCTTCAAGTGCAAGACTTGCAGGCTTATATACAGTCTATCTATCTATCTATCTATCTATCTATCTAATGTATGTTACTGCATAGATATATATCTAGCTATATAAATAGATAGCTATATATCAATATAGATATTTCTACAAATATCTAGCTTTACGTATAAATTTAAACTTCTATAGTTATGGTTTTGTAGGGCTGAAAACATACATACAAAATTTGTATTATTATCAGCATTATTCTTATAATTGCCATTGATGTTATTCCAGGGGCAGGTAATAAACCGCATGAGGCTTTGACCAATTTTTACCATTTTAGGTAAAAAGCTGCATTGACTGCACTTCTGCATTTTGTGGGATATGGTAGGACTGCAAGCAAATCCTGAGACAAGATATATCAAAAACACTCCATACAGCATGCGATTTCATTTTCCAAGATAGAAACATTGGTCACGCTGAACATTGCTGAACGTTTTCGCTGCAATGCATCCTGAGACGCTTGGATCCAGGTTCTATCATTCATGCTGCGCCATTTCAACCAACCTGTGTGGCTCATATTCACTTTGGGTTGACGAGTTGCATGGTCATGGTGTAGGCCGAGCCTTTTTTGCCACTTCATCCGCCTCCGATCAAGCATAATGCCTTGCCCATAAGCATTCCCCACCCTGGAATATCTTAACCTACCCATTCCCCTATCTGGAATAACTGTACCTCCCTCAAAAGAAGTGATAAGCCGCAATATATTTGACTGTTGTAGGCTGCCGTCTCCCGCTTAAGGGCGAATTTCAAACGTTGTCCATCACAGAGACAAATGATCTGGCTCCAGCCGCGTCTATAGGAGTATCTGTCTGCTCACTTCTAGCTCCAGTGGAGACTGATGGAAAAATGGCCGCTAACAACCTGTGGTCCTTGTTCCGGGTGCGCGTGTCACCATCGAGCCTTAATGACATCATAAAGCTGCTTCAAGTGCAAGACTTGCAGGCTTATATACAGTCTATCTATCTATCTATCTATCTATCTATCTATCTATCTAATGTATGTTACTGCATAGATATATATCTAGCTATATAAATAGATAGCTATATATCAATATAGATATTTCTACAAATATCTAGCTTTACGTATAAATTTAAACTTCTATAGTTATGGTTTTGTAGGGCTGAAAACATACATACAAAATTTGTATTATTATCAGCATTATTCTTATAATTGCCATTGATGTTATTCCAGGGACAGGTAATAAACCGCATGAGGCTTTGACCAATTTTTACCATTTTAGGTAAAAAGCTGCATTGACTGCACTTCTGCATTTTGTGGGATATGGTAGGACTGCAAGCAAATCCTGAGACAAGATATATCAAAAACACTCCATACAGCATGCAATTTCATTTTCCAAGATAGAAACATTGGTCACGCTGAACATTGTTGAACGTTTTCGCTGCAATGCATCCTGGGACGCTTGGATCCAGGTTCCATCATTCATGTTGCGCTATTTCAACCAACCTGTGTGGCTCATATTCACTTTGGGTTGACAATTGGCATGGTCATGGTGTAGGCCGAGCCTTTTTTGCCACTTCATCCGCCTCCGATCAAGCATAATGCCTTGCCCATAAGCATTCCCCTCCCTGGAATAACTTAACCTACCCATTCCCCTATCTGGAATAACTGTACCTACCACAAAAGAAGTGATAAGCAGCGATCAATTTGACTGTTGTAGGCTGCCGTATCCCGCTTAAGGGCGAATTTCAAACGTTGTCCATCACAGAGACAAATGATCTGGCTCCAGCAGCGTCTATAGGAGTATCTGTCTGCTCACTTCTAGCTCCAGTGGAGACTGATGGAAAAATGGCCGCTAACAACCTGTGATCCTTGTTCCGGGTGCGCGTGTCACCATCGAGCCTTAATGACATCATAAAGCTGCTTCAAGTGCAAGACTTGCAGGCTTATATACAGTCTATCTATCTATCTATCTATCTAATGTATGTTACTGCATAGATATATATCTAGCTATATAAATAGATAGTTATATATCAATATAGATATTTCTACAAATATCTAGCTTTACGTATAAATTTAAACTTGTATAGTTATGGTTTTGTAGGGCTGAAAACATACATACAAAATTTGTATTATTATCAGCATTATTCTTATAATTGCCATTGATGTTATTCCAGGGGCAGGTAATAAACCGCATGAGGCTTTGACCAATTTTTACCATTTTAGGTAAAAAGCTGCATTGACTGCACTTCTGCATTTTGTGGGATATGGTAGGACTGCAAGCAAATCCTGAGACAAGATATATCAAAAACACTCCATACAGCATGCGATTTCATTTTCCAAGATAGAAACATTGGTCACGCTGAACATTGTTGAACGTTTTCGCTGCAATGCATCCTGAGACGCTTGGATCCAGGTTCTATCATTCATGCTGCGCCATTTCAACCAACCTGTGTGGCTCATATTCACTTTGGGTTGACGAGTTGCATGGTCATGGTGTAGGCCGAGCCTTTTTTGCCACTTCATCCGCCTCCGATCAAGCATAATGCCTTGCCCATAAGCATTCCCCACCCTGGAATATCTTAACCTACCCATTCCCCTATCTGGAATAACTGTACCTCCCTCAAAAGAAGTGATAAGCCGCAATATATTTGACTGTTGTAGGCTGCCGTCTCCCGCTTAAGGGCGAATTTCAAACGTTGTCCATCACAGAGACAAATGATCTGGCTCCAGCCGCGTCTATAGGAGTATCTGTCTGCTCACTTCTAGCTCCAGTGGAGACTGATGGAAAAATGGCCGCTAACAACCTGTGGTCCTTGTTCCGGGTGCGCGTGTCACCATCGAGCCTTAATGACATCATAAAGCTGCTTCAAGTGCAAGACTTGCAGGCTTATATACAGTCTATCTATCTATCTATCTATCTATCTATCTATCTATCTATCTATCTAATGTATGTTACTGCATAGATATATATCTAGCTATATAAATAGATAGCTATATATCAATATAGATATTTCTACAAATATCTAGCTTTACGTATAAATTTAAACTTCTATAGTTATGGTTTTGTAGGGCTGAAAACATACATACAAAATTTGTATTATTATCAGCATTATTCTTATAATTGCCATTGATGTTATTCCAGGGACAGGTAATAAACCGCATGAGGCTTTGACCAATTTTTACCATTTTAGGTAAAAAGCTGCATTGACTGCACTTCTGCATTTTGTGGGATATGGTAGGACTGCAAGCAAATCCTGAGACAAGATATATCAAAAACACTCCATACAGCATGCAATTTCATTTTCCAAGATAGAAACATTGGTCACGCTGAACATTGTTGAACGTTTTCGCTGCAATGCATCCTGGGACGCTTGGATCCAGGTTCCATCATTCATGTTGCGCTATTTCAACCAACCTGTGTGGCTCATATTCACTTTGGGTTGACAATTGGCATGGTCATGGTGTAGGCCGAGCCTTTTTTGCCACTTCATCCGCCTCCGATCAAGCATAATGCCTTGCCCATAAGCATTCCCCTCCCTGGAATAACTTAACCTACCCATTCCCCTATCTGGAATAACTGTACCTACCACAAAAGAAGTGATAAGCAGCGATCAATTTGACTGTTGTAGGCTGCCGTATCCCGCTTAAGGGCGAATTTCAAACGTTGTCCATCACAGAGACAAATGATCTGGCTCCAGCAGCGTCTATAGGAGTATCTGTCTGCTCACTTCTAGCTCCAGTGGAGACTGATGGAAAAATGGCCGCTAACAACCTGTGATCCTTGTTCCGGGTGCGCGTGTCACCATCGAGCCTTAATGACATCATAAAGCTGCTTCAAGTGCAAGACTTGCAGGCTTATATACAGTCTATCTATCTATCTATCTATCTATCTATCTATCTATCTAATGTATGTTACTGCATAGATATATATCTAGCTATATAAATAGATAGCTATATATCAATATAGATATTTCTACAAATATCTAGCTTTACGTATAAATTTAAACTTCTATAGTTATGGTTTTGTAGGGCTGAAAACATACATACAAAATTTGTATTATTATCAGCATTATTCTTATAATTGCCATTGATGTTATTCCAGGGACAGGTAATAAACCGCATGAGGCTTTGACCAATTTTTACCATTTTAGGTAAAAAGCTGCATTGACTGCACTTCTGCATTTTGTGGGATATGGTAGGACTGCAAGCAAATCCTGAGACAAGATATATCAAAAACACTCCATACAGCATGCAATTTCATTTTCCAAGATAGAAACATTGGTCACGCTGAACATTGTTGAACGTTTTCGCTGCAATGCATCCTGGGACGCTTGGATCCAGGTTCCATCATTCATGTTGCGCTATTTCAACCAACCTGTGTGGCTCATATTCACTTTGGGTTGACAATTGGCATGGTCATGGTGTAGGCCGAGCCTTTTTTGCCACTTCATCCGCCTCCGATCAAGCATAATGCCTTGCCCATAAGCATTCCCCTCCCTGGAATAACTTAACCTACCCATTCCCCTATCTGGAATAACTGTACCTACCACAAAAGAAGTGATAAGCAGCGATCAATTTGACTGTTGTAGGCTGCCGTATCCCGCTTAAGGGCGAATTTCAAACGTTGTCCATCACAGAGACAAATGATCTGGCTCCAGCAGCGTCTATAGGAGTATCTGTCTGCTCACTTCTAGCTCCAGTGGAGACTGATGGAAAAATGGCCGCTAACAACCTGTGATCCTTGTTCCGGGTGCGCGTGTCACCATCGAGCCTTAATGACATCATAAAGCTGCTTCAAGTGCAAGACTTGCAGGCTTATATACAGTCTATCTATCTATCTATCTATCTAATGTATGTTACTGCATAGATATATATCTAGCTATATAAATAGATAGCTATATATCAATATAGATATTTCTACAAATATCTAGCTTTACGTATAAATTTAAACTTCTATAGTTATGGTTTTGTAGGGCTGAAAACATACATACAAAATTTGTATTATTATCAGCATTATTCTTATAATTGCCATTGATGTTATTCCAGGGGCAGGTAATAAACCGCATGAGGCTTTGACCAATTTTTACCATTTTAGGTAAAAAGCTGCATTGACTGCACTTCTGCATTTTGTGGGATATGGTAGGACTGCAAGCAAATCCTGAGACAAGATATATCAAAAACACTCCATACAGCATGCGATTTCATTTTCCAAGATAGAAACATTGGTCACGCTGAACATTGTTGAACGTTTTCACTGCAATGCATCCTGAGACGCTTGGATCCAGGTTCTATCATTCATGCTGCGCCATTTCAACCAACCTGTGTGGCTCATATTCACTTTGGGTTGACGAGTTGCATGGTCATGGTGTAGGCCGAGCCTTTTTTGCCACTTCATCCGCCTCCGATCAAGCATAATGCCTTGCCCATAAGCATTCCCCACCCTGGAATATCTTAACCTACCCATTCCCCTATCTGGAATAACTGTACCTCCCTCAAAAGAAGTGATAAGCCGCAATATATTTGACTGTTGTAGGCTGCCGTCTCCCGCTTAAGGGCGAATTTCAAACGTTGTCCATCACAGAGACAAATGATCTGGCTCCAGCCGCGTCTATAGGAGTATCTGTCTGCTCATTTCTAGCTCCAGTGGAGACTGATGGAAAAATGGCCGCTAACAACCTGTGGTCCTTGTTCCGGGTGCGCGTGTCACCATCGAGCCTTAATGACATCATAAAGCTGCTTCAAGTGCAAGACTTGCAGGCTTATATACAGTCTATCTATCTATCTATCTATCTATCTATCTATCTATCTAATGTATGTTACTGCATAGATATATATCTAGCTATATAAATAGATAGCTATATATCAATATAGATATTTCTACAAATATCTAGCTTTACGTATAAATTTAAACTTCTATAGTTATGGTTTTGTAGGGCTGAAAACATACATACAAAATTTGTATTATTATCAGCATTATTCTTATAATTGCCATTGATGTTATTCCAGGGGCAGGTAATAAACCGCATGAGGCTTTGACCAATTTTTACCATTTTAGGTAAAAAGCTGCATTGACTGCACTTCTGCATTTTGTGGGATATGGTAGGACTGCAAGCAAATCCTGAGACAAGATATATCAAAAACACTCCATACAGCATGCGATTTCATTTTCCAAGATAGAAACATTGGTCACGCTGAACATTGTTGAACGTTTTCGCTGCAATGCATCCTGAGACGCTTGGATCCAGGTTCTATCATTCATGCTGCGCCATTTCAACCAACCTGTGTGGCTCATATTCACTTTGGGTTGACGAGTTGCATGGTCATGGTGTAGGCCGAGCCTTTTTTGCCACTTCATCCGCCTCCGATCAAGCATAATGCCTTGCCCATAAGCATTCCCCACCCTGGAATATCTTAACCTACCCATTCCCCTATCTGGAATAACTGTACCTCCCTCAAAAGAAGTGATAAGCCGCAATATATTTGACTGTTGTAGGCTGCCGTCTCCCGCTTAAGGGCGAATTTCAAACGTTGTCCATCACAGAGACAAATGATCTGGCTCCAGCCGCGTCTATAGGAGTATCTGTCTGCTCACTTCTAGCTCCAGTGGAGACTGATGGAAAAATGGCCGCTAACAACCTGTGGTCCTTGTTCCGGGTGCGCGTGTCACCATCGAGCCTTAATGACATCATAAAGCTGCTTCAAGTGCAAGACTTGCAGGCTTATATACAGTCTATCTATCTATCTATCTATCTATCTATCTAATGTATGTTACTGCATAGATATATATCTAGCTATATAAATAGATAGCTATATATCAATATAGATATTTCTACAAATATCTAGCTTTACGTATAAATTTAAACTTCTATAGTTATGGTTTTGTAGGGCTGAAAACATACATACAAAATTTGTATTATTATCAGCATTATTCTTATAATTGCCATTGATGTTATTCCAGGGACAGGTAATAAACCGCATGAGGCTTTGACCAATTTTTACCATTTTAGGTAAAAAGCTGCATTGACTGCACTTCTGCATTTTGTGGGATATGGTAGGACTGCAAGCAAATCCTGAGACAAGATATATCAAAAACACTCCATACAGCATGCAATTTCATTTTCCAAGATAGAAACATTGGTCACGCTGAACATTGTTGAACGTTTTCGCTGCAATGCATCCTGGGACGCTTGGATCCAGGTTCCATCATTCATGTTGCGCTATTTCAACCAACCTGTGTGGCTCATATTCACTTTGGGTTGACAATTGGCATGGTCATGGTGTAGGCCGAGCCTTTTTTGCCACTTCATCCGCCTCCGATCAAGCATAATGCCTTGCCCATAAGCATTCCCCTCCCTGGAATAACTTAACCTACCCATTCCCCTATCTGGAATAACTGTACCTACCACAAAAGAAGTGATAAGCAGCGATCAATTTGACTGTTGTAGGCTGCCGTATCCCGCTTAAGGGCGAATTTCAAACGTTGTCCATCACAGAGACAAATGATCTGGCTCCAGCAGCGTCTATAGGAGTATCTGTCTGCTCACTTCTAGCTCCAGTGGAGACTGATGGAAAAATGGCCGCTAACAACCTGTGATCCTTGTTCCGGGTGCGCGTGTCACCATCGAGCCTTAATGACATCATAAAGCTGCTTCAAGTGCAAGACTTGCAGGCTTATATACAGTCTATCTATCTATCTATCTATCTATCTATCTAATGTATGTTACTGCATAGATATATATCTAGCTATATAAATAGATAGTTATATATCAATATAGATATTTCTACAAATATCTAGCTTTACGTATAAATTTAAACTTGTATAGTTATGGTTTTGTAGGGCTGAAAACATACATACAAAATTTGTATTATTATCAGCATTATTCTTATAATTGCCATTGATGTTATTCCAGGGGCAGGTAATAAACCGCATGAGGCTTTGACCAATTTTTACCATTTTAGGTAAAAAGCTGCATTGACTGCACTTCTGCATTTTGTGGGATATGGTAGGACTGCAAGCAAATCCTGAGACAAGATATATCAAAAACACTCCATACAGCATGCGATTTCATTTTCCAAGATAGAAACATTGGTCACGCTGAACATTGCTGAACGTTTTCGCTGCAATGCATCCTGAGACGCTTGGATCCAGGTTCTATCATTCATGCTGCGCCATTTCAACCAACCTGTGTGGCTCATATTCACTTTGGGTTGACGAGTTGCATGGTCATGGTGTAGGCCGAGCCTTTTTTGCCACTTCATCCGCCTCCGATCAAGCATAATGCCTTGCCCATAAGCATTCCCCACCCTGGAATATCTTAACCTACCCATTCCCCTATCTGGAATAACTGTACCTCCCTCAAAAGAAGTGATAAGCCGCAATATATTTGACTGTTGTAGGCTGCCGTCTCCCGCTTAAGGGCGAATTTCAAACGTTGTCCATCACAGAGACAAATGATCTGGCTCCAGCCGCGTCTATAGGAGTATCTGTCTGCTCACTTCTAGCTCCAGTGGAGACTGATGGAAAAATGGCCGCTAACAACCTGTGGTCCTTGTTCCGGGTGCGCGTGTCACCATCGAGCCTTAATGACATCATAAAGCTGCTTCAAGTGCAAGACTTGCAGGCTTATATACAGTCTATCTATCTATCTATCTATCTATCTATCTAATGTATGTTACTGCATAGATATATATCTAGCTATATAAATAGATAGCTATATATCAATATAGATATTTCTACAAATATCTAGCTTTACGTATAAATTTAAACTTCTATAGTTATGGTTTTGTAGGGCTGAAAACATACATACAAAATTTGTATTATTATCAGCATTATTCTTATAATTGCCATTGATGTTATTCCAGGGACAGGTAATAAACCGCATGAGGCTTTGACCAATTTTTACCATTTTAGGTAAAAAGCTGCATTGACTGCACTTCTGCATTTTGTGGGATATGGTAGGACTGCAAGCAAATCCTGAGACAAGATATATCAAAAACACTCCATACAGCATGCAATTTCATTTTCCAAGATAGAAACATTGGTCACGCTGAACATTGTTGAACGTTTTCGCTGCAATGCATCCTGGGACGCTTGGATCCAGGTTCCATCATTCATGTTGCGCTATTTCAACCAACCTGTGTGGCTCATATTCACTTTGGGTTGACAATTGGCATGGTCATGGTGTAGGCCGAGCCTTTTTTGCCACTTCATCCGCCTCCGATCAAGCATAATGCCTTGCCCATAAGCATTCCCCTCCCTGGAATAACTTAACCTACCCATTCCCCTATCTGGAATAACTGTACCTACCACAAAAGAAGTGATAAGCAGCGATCAATTTGACTGTTGTAGGCTGCCGTATCCCGCTTAAGGGCGAATTTCAAACGTTGTCCATCACAGAGACAAATGATCTGGCTCCAGCAGCGTCTATAGGAGTATCTGTCTGCTCACTTCTAGCTCCAGTGGAGACTGATGGAAAAATGGCCGCTAACAACCTGTGATCCTTGTTCCGGGTGCGCGTGTCACCATCGAGCCTTAATGACATCATAAAGCTGCTTCAAGTGCAAGACTTGCAGGCTTATATACAGTCTATCTATCTATCTATCTATCTATCTAATGTATGTTACTGCATAGATATATATCTAGCTATATAAATAGATAGCTATATATCAATATAGATATTTCTACAAATATCTAGCTTTACGTATAAATTTAAACTTCTATAGTTATGGTTTTGTAGGGCTGAAAACATACATACAAAATTTGTATTATTATCAGCATTATTCTTATAATTGCCATTGATGTTATTCCAGGGGCAGGTAATAAACCGCATGAGGCTTTGACCAATTTTTACCATTTTAGGTAAAAAGCTGCATTGACTGCACTTCTGCATTTTGTGGGATATGGTAGGACTGCAAGCAAATCCTGAGACAAGATATATCAAAAACACTCCATACAGCATGCGATTTCATTTTCCAAGATAGAAACATTGGTCACGCTGAACATTGTTGAACGTTTTCACTGCAATGCATCCTGAGACGCTTGGATCCAGGTTCTATCATTCATGCTGCGCCATTTCAACCAACCTGTGTGGCTCATATTCACTTTGGGTTGACGAGTTGCATGGTAATGGTGTAGGCCGAGCCTTTTTTGCCACTTCATCCGCCTCCGATCAAGCATAATGCCTTGCCCATAAGCATTCCCCACCCTGGAATATCTTAACCTACCCATTCCCCTATCTGGAATAACTGTACCTCCCTCAAAAGAAGTGATAAGCCGCAATATATTTGACTGTTGTAGGCTGCCGTCTCCCGCTTAAGGGCGAATTTCAAACGTTGTCCATCACAGAGACAAATGATCTGGCTCCAGCCGCGTCTATAGGAGTATCTGTCTGCTCACTTCTAGCTCCAGTGGAGACTGATGGAAAAATGGCCGCTAACAACCTGTGGTCCTTGTTCCGGGTGCGCGTGTCACCATCGAGCCTTAATGACATCATAAAGCTGCTTCAAGTGCAAGACTTGCAGGCTTATATACAGTCTATCTATCTATCTATCTATCTATCTATCTATCTATCTATCTATCTATCTAATGTATGTTACTGCATAGATATATATCTAGCTATATAAATAGATAGCTATATATCAATATAGATATTTCTACAAATATCTAGCTTTACGTATAAATTTAAACTTCTATAGTTATGGTTTTGTAGGGCTGAAAACATACATACAAAATTTGTATTATTATCAGCATTATTCTTATAATTGCCATTGATGTTATTCCAGGGGCAGGTAATAAACCGCATGAGGCTTTGACCAATTTTTACCATTTTAGGTAAAAAGCTGCATTGACTGCACTTCTGCATTTTGTGGGATATGGTAGGACTGCAAGCAAATCCTGAGACAAGATATATCAAAAACACTCCATACAGCATGCGATTTCATTTTCCAAGATAGAAACATTGGTCACGCTGAACATTGCTGAACGTTTTCGCTGCAATGCATCCTGAGACGCTTGGATCCAGGTTCTATCATTCATGCTGCGCCATTTCAACCAACCTGTGTGGCTCATATTCACTTTGGGTTGACGAGTTGCATGGTCATGGTGTAGGCCGAGCCTTTTTTGCCACTTCATCCGCCTCCGATCAAGCATAATGCCTTGCCCATAAGCATTCCCCACCCTGGAATATCTTAACCTACCCATTCCCCTATCTGGAATAACTGTACCTCCCTCAAAAGAAGTGATAAGCCGCAATATATTTGACTGTTGTAGGCTGCCGTCTCCCGCTTAAGGGCGAATTTCAAACGTTGTCCATCACAGAGACAAATGATCTGGCTCCAGCCGCGTCTATAGGAGTATCTGTCTGCTCACTTCTAGCTCCAGTGGAGACTGATGGAAAAATGGCCGCTAACAACCTGTGGTCCTTGTTCCGGGTGCGCGTGTCACCATCGAGCCTTAATGACATCATAAAGCTGCTTCAAGTGCAAGACTTGCAGGCTTATATACAGTCTATCTATCTATCTATCTATCTATCTATCTATCTAATGTATGTTACTGCATAGATATATATCTAGCTATATAAATAGATAGCTATATATCAATATAGATATTTCTACAAATATCTAGCTTTACGTATAAATTTAAACTTCTATAGTTATGGTTTTGTAGGGCTGAAAACATACATACAAAATTTGTATTATTATCAGCATTATTCTTATAATTGCCATTGATGTTATTCCAGGGACAGGTAATAAACCGCATGAGGCTTTGACCAATTTTTACCATTTTAGGTAAAAAGCTGCATTGACTGCACTTCTGCATTTTGTGGGATATGGTAGGACTGCAAGCAAATCCTGAGACAAGATATATCAAAAACACTCCATACAGCATGCAATTTCATTTTCCAAGATAGAAACATTGGTCACGCTGAACATTGTTGAACGTTTTCGCTGCAATGCATCCTGGGACGCTTGGATCCAGGTTCCATCATTCATGTTGCGCTATTTCAACCAACCTGTGTGGCTCATATTCACTTTGGGTTGACAATTGGCATGGTCATGGTGTAGGCCGAGCCTTTTTTGCCACTTCATCCGCCTCCGATCAAGCATAATGCCTTGCCCATAAGCATTCCCCTCCCTGGAATAACTTAACCTACCCATTCCCCTATCTGGAATAACTGTACCTACCACAAAAGAAGTGATAAGCAGCGATCAATTTGACTGTTGTAGGCTGCCGTATCCCGCTTAAGGGCGAATTTCAAACGTTGTCCATCACAGAGACAAATGATCTGGCTCCAGCAGCGTCTATAGGAGTATCTGTCTGCTCACTTCTAGCTCCAGTGGAGACTGATGGAAAAATGGCCGCTAACAACCTGTGATCCTTGTTCCGGGTGCGCGTGTCACCATCGAGCCTTAATGACATCATAAAGCTGCTTCAAGTGCAAGACTTGCAGGCTTATATACAGTCTATCTATCTATCTATCTATCTATCTATCTATCTATCTATCTATCTATCTATCTAATGTATGTTACTGCATAGATATATATCTAGCTATATAAATAGATAGCTATATATCAATATAGATATTTCTACAAATATCTAGCTTTACGTATAAATTTAAACTTCTATAGTTATGGTTTTGTAGGGCTGAAAACATACATACAAAATTTGTATTATTATCAGCATTATTCTTATAATTGCCATTGATGTTATTCCAGGGGCAGGTAATAAACCGCATGAGGCTTTGACCAATTTTTACCATTTTAGGTAAAAAGCTGCATTGACTGCACTTCTGCATTTTGTGGGATATGGTAGGACTGCAAGCAAATCCTGAGACAAGATATATCAAAAACACTCCATACAGCATGCGATTTCATTTTCCAAGATAGAAACATTGGTCACGCTGAACATTGTTGAACGTTTTCACTGCAATGCATCCTGAGACGCTTGGATCCAGGTTCTATCATTCATGCTGCGCCATTTCAACCAACCTGTGTGGCTCATATTCACTTTGGGTTGACGAGTTGCATGGTCATGGTGTAGGCCGAGCCTTTTTTGCCACTTCATCCGCCTCCGATCAAGCATAATGCCTTGCCCATAAGCATTCCCCACCCTGGAATATCTTAACCTACCCATTCCCCTATCTGGAATAACTGTACCTCCCTCAAAAGAAGTGATAAGCCGCAATATATTTGACTGTTGTAGGCTGCCGTCTCCCGCTTAAGGGCGAATTTCAAACGTTGTCCATCACAGAGACAAATGATCTGGCTCCAGCCGCGTCTATAGGAGTATCTGTCTGCTCACTTCTAGCTCCAGTGGAGACTGATGGAAAAATGGCCGCTAACAACCTGTGGTCCTTGTTCCGGGTGCGCGTGTCACCATCGAGCCTTAATGACATCATAAAGCTGCTTCAAGTGCAAGACTTGCAGGCTTATATACAGTCTATCTATCTATCTATCTATCTATCTATCTATCTATCTATCTATCTATCTATCTAATGTATGTTACTGCATAGATATATATCTAGCTATATAAATAGATAGCTATATATCAATATAGATATTTCTACAAATATCTAGCTTTACGTATAAATTTAAACTTCTATAGTTATGGTTTTGTAGGGCTGAAAACATACATACAAAATTTGTATTATTATCAGCATTATTCTTATAATTGCCATTGATGTTATTCCAGGGGCAGGTAATAAACCGCATGAGGCTTTGACCAATTTTTACCATTTTAGGTAAAAAGCTGCATTGACTGCACTTCTGCATTTTGTGGGATATGGTAGGACTGCAAGCAAATCCTGAGACAAGATATATCAAAAACACTCCATACAGCATGCGATTTCATTTTCCAAGATAGAAACATTGGTCACGCTGAACATTGCTGAACGTTTTCGCTGCAATGCATCCTGAGACGCTTGGATCCAGGTTCTATCATTCATGCTGCGCCATTTCAACCAACCTGTGTGGCTCATATTCACTTTGGGTTGACGAGTTGCATGGTCATGGTGTAGGCCGAGCCTTTTTTGCCACTTCATCCGCCTCCGATCAAGCATAATGCCTTGCCCATAAGCATTCCCCACCCTGGAATATCTTAACCTACCCATTCCCCTATCTGGAATAACTGTACCTCCCTCAAAAGAAGTGATAAGCCGCAATATATTTGACTGTTGTAGGCTGCCGTCTCCCGCTTAAGGGCGAATTTCAAACGTTGTCCATCACAGAGACAAATGATCTGGCTCCAGCCGCGTCTATAGGAGTATCTGTCTGCTCACTTCTAGCTCCAGTGGAGACTGATGGAAAAATGGCCGCTAACAACCTGTGGTCCTTGTTCCGGGTGCGCGTGTCACCATCGAGCCTTAATGACATCATAAAGCTGCTTCAAGTGCAAGACTTGCAGGCTTATATACAGTCTATCTATCTATCTATCTATCTATCTATCTATCTAATGTATGTTACTGCATAGATATATATCTAGCTATATAAATAGATAGCTATATATCAATATAGATATTTCTACAAATATCTAGCTTTACGTATAAATTTAAACTTCTATAGTTATGGTTTTGTAGGGCTGAAAACATACATACAAAATTTGTATTATTATCAGCATTATTCTTATAATTGCCATTGATGTTATTCCAGGGACAGGTAATAAACCGCATGAGGCTTTGACCAATTTTTACCATTTTAGGTAAAAAGCTGCATTGACTGCACTTCTGCATTTTGTGGGATATGGTAGGACTGCAAGCAAATCCTGAGACAAGATATATCAAAAACACTCCATACAGCATGCAATTTCATTTTCCAAGATAGAAACATTGGTCACGCTGAACATTGTTGAACGTTTTCGCTGCAATGCATCCTGGGACGCTTGGATCCAGGTTCCATCATTCATGTTGCGCTATTTCAACCAACCTGTGTGGCTCATATTCACTTTGGGTTGACAATTGGCATGGTCATGGTGTAGGCCGAGCCTTTTTTGCCACTTCATCCGCCTCCGATCAAGCATAATGCCTTGCCCATAAGCATTCCCCTCCCTGGAATAACTTAACCTACCCATTCCCCTATCTGGAATAACTGTACCTACCACAAAAGAAGTGATAAGCAGCGATCAATTTGACTGTTGTAGGCTGCCGTATCCCGCTTAAGGGCGAATTTCAAACGTTGTCCATCACAGAGACAAATGATCTGGCTCCAGCAGCGTCTATAGGAGTATCTGTCTGCTCACTTCTAGCTCCAGTGGAGACTGATGGAAAAATGGCCGCTAACAACCTGTGATCCTTGTTCCGGGTGCGCGTGTCACCATCGAGCCTTAATGACATCATAAAGCTGCTTCAAGTGCAAGACTTGCAGGCTTATATACAGTCTATCTATCTATCTATCTATCTATCTATCTATCTATCTATCTATCTATCTATCTATCTAATGTATGTTACTGCATAGATATATATCTAGCTATATAAATAGATAGCTATATATCAATATAGATATTTCTACAAATATCTAGCTTTACGTATAAATTTAAACTTCTATAGTTATGGTTTTGTAGGGCTGAAAACATACATACAAAATTTGTATTATTATCAGCATTATTCTTATAATTGCCATTGATGTTATTCCAGGGGCAGGTAATAAACCGCATGAGGCTTTGACCAATTTTTACCATTTTAGGTAAAAAGCTGCATTGACTGCACTTCTGCATTTTGTGGGATATGGTAGGACTGCAAGCAAATCCTGAGACAAGATATATCAAAAACACTCCATACAGCATGCGATTTCATTTTCCAAGATAGAAACATTGGTCACGCTGAACATTGTTGAACGTTTTCACTGCAATGCATCCTGAGACGCTTGGATCCAGGTTCTATCATTCATGCTGCGCCATTTCAACCAACCTGTGTGGCTCATATTCACTTTGGGTTGACGAGTTGCATGGTCATGGTGTAGGCCGAGCCTTTTTTGCCACTTCATCCGCCTCCGATCAAGCATAATGCCTTGCCCATAAGCATTCCCCACCCTGGAATATCTTAACCTACCCATTCCCCTATCTGGAATAACTGTACCTCCCTCAAAAGAAGTGATAAGCCGCAATATATTTGACTGTTGTAGGCTGCCGTCTCCCGCTTAAGGGCGAATTTCAAACGTTGTCCATCACAGAGACAAATGATCTGGCTCCAGCCGCGTCTATAGGAGTATCTGTCTGCTCACTTCTAGCTCCAGTGGAGACTGATGGAAAAATGGCCGCTAACAACCTGTGGTCCTTGTTCCGGGTGCGCGTGTCACCATCGAGCCTTAATGACATCATAAAGCTGCTTCAAGTGCAAGACTTGCAGGCTTATATACAGTCTATCTATCTATCTATCTATCTATCTATCTATCTATCTATCTATCTATCTATCTAATGTATGTTACTGCATAGATATATATCTAGCTATATAAATAGATAGCTATATATCAATATAGATATTTCTACAAATATCTAGCTTTACGTATAAATTTAAACTTCTATAGTTATGGTTTTGTAGGGCTGAAAACATACATACAAAATTTGTATTATTATCAGCATTATTCTTATAATTGCCATTGATGTTATTCCAGGGGCAGGTAATAAACCGCATGAGGCTTTGACCAATTTTTACCATTTTAGGTAAAAAGCTGCATTGACTGCACTTCTGCATTTTGTGGGATATGGTAGGACTGCAAGCAAATCCTGAGACAAGATATATCAAAAACACTCCATACAGCATGCGATTTCATTTTCCAAGATAGAAACATTGGTCACGCTGAACATTGCTGAACGTTTTCGCTGCAATGCATCCTGAGACGCTTGGATCCAGGTTCTATCATTCATGCTGCGCCATTTCAACCAACCTGTGTGGCTCATATTCACTTTGGGTTGACGAGTTGCATGGTCATGGTGTAGGCCGAGCCTTTTTTGCCACTTCATCCGCCTCCGATCAAGCATAATGCCTTGCCCATAAGCATTCCCCACCCTGGAATATCTTAACCTACCCATTCCCCTATCTGGAATAACTGTACCTCCCTCAAAAGAAGTGATAAGCCGCAATATATTTGACTGTTGTAGGCTGCCGTCTCCCGCTTAAGGGCGAATTTCAAACGTTGTCCATCACAGAGACAAATGATCTGGCTCCAGCCGCGTCTATAGGAGTATCTGTCTGCTCACTTCTAGCTCCAGTGGAGACTGATGGAAAAATGGCCGCTAACAACCTGTGGTCCTTGTTCCGGGTGCGCGTGTCACCATCGAGCCTTAATGACATCATAAAGCTGCTTCAAGTGCAAGACTTGCAGGCTTATATACAGTCTATCTATCTATCTATCTATCTATCTAATGTATGTTACTGCATAGATATATATCTAGCTATATAAATAGATAGCTATATATCAATATAGATATTTCTACAAATATCTAGCTTTACGTATAAATTTAAACTTCTATAGTTATGGTTTTGTAGGGCTGAAAACATACATACAAAATTTGTATTATTATCAGCATTATTCTTATAATTGCCATTGATGTTATTCCAGGGACAGGTAATAAACCGCATGAGGCTTTGACCAATTTTTACCATTTTAGGTAAAAAGCTGCATTGACTGCACTTCTGCATTTTGTGGGATATGGTAGGACTGCAAGCAAATCCTGAGACAAGATATATCAAAAACACTCCATACAGCATGCAATTTCATTTTCCAAGATAGAAACATTGGTCACGCTGAACATTGTTGAACGTTTTCGCTGCAATGCATCCTGGGACGCTTGGATCCAGGTTCCATCATTCATGTTGCGCTATTTCAACCAACCTGTGTGGCTCATATTCACTTTGGGTTGACAATTGGCATGGTCATGGTGTAGGCCGAGCCTTTTTTGCCACTTCATCCGCCTCCGATCAAGCATAATGCCTTGCCCATAAGCATTCCCCTCCCTGGAATAACTTAACCTACCCATTCCCCTATCTGGAATAACTGTACCTACCACAAAAGAAGTGATAAGCAGCGATCAATTTGACTGTTGTAGGCTGCCGTATCCCGCTTAAGGGCGAATTTCAAACGTTGTCCATCACAGAGACAAATGATCTGGCTCCAGCAGCGTCTATAGGAGTATCTGTCTGCTCACTTCTAGCTCCAGTGGAGACTGATGGAAAAATGGCCGCTAACAACCTGTGATCCTTGTTCCGGGTGCGCGTGTCACCATCGAGCCTTAATGACATCATAAAGCTGCTTCAAGTGCAAGACTTGCAGGCTTATATACAGTCTATCTATCTATCTATCTATCTAATGTATGTTACTGCATAGATATATATCTAGCTATATAAATAGATAGCTATATATCAATATAGATATTTCTACAAATATCTAGCTTTACGTATAAATTTAAACTTCTATAGTTATGGTTTTGTAGGGCTGAAAACATACATACAAAATTTGTATTATTATCAGCATTATTCTTATAATTGCCATTGATGTTATTCCAGGGACAGGTAATAAACCGCATGAGGCTTTGACCAATTTTTACCATTTTAGGTAAAAAGCTGCATTGACTGCACTTCTGCATTTTGTGGGATATGGTAGGACTGCAAGCAAATCCTGAGACAAGATATATCAAAAACACTCCATACAGCATGCAATTTCATTTTCCAAGATAGAAACATTGGTCACGCTGAACATTGTTGAACGTTTTCGCTGCAATGCATCCTGGGACGCTTGGATCCAGGTTCCATCATTCATGTTGCGCTATTTCAACCAACCTGTGTGGCTCATATTCACTTTGGGTTGACAATTGGCATGGTCATGGTGTAGGCCGAGCCTTTTTTGCCACTTCATCCGCCTCCGATCAAGCATAATGCCTTGCCCATAAGCATTCCCCTCCCTGGAATAACTTAACCTACCCATTCCCCTATCTGGAATAACTGTACCTACCACAAAAGAAGTGATAAGCAGCGATCAATTTGACTGTTGTAGGCTGCCGTATCCCGCTTAAGGGCGAATTTCAAACGTTGTCCATCACAGAGACAAATGATCTGGCTCCAGCAGCGTCTATAGGAGTATCTGTCTGCTCACTTCTAGCTCCAGTGGAGACTGATGGAAAAATGGCCGCTAACAACCTGTGATCCTTGTTCCGGGTGCGCGTGTCACCATCGAGCCTTAATGACATCATAAAGCTGCTTCAAGTGCAAGACTTGCAGGCTTATATACAGTCTATCTATCTATCTATCTATCTAATGTATGTTACTGCATAGATATATATCTAGCTATATAAATAGATAGCTATATATCAATATAGATATTTCTACAAATATCTAGCTTTACGTATAAATTTAAACTTCTATAGTTATGGTTTTGTAGGGCTGAAAACATACATACAAAATTTGTATTATTATCAGCATTATTCTTATAATTGCCATTGATGTTATTCCAGGGGCAGGTAATAAACCGCATGAGGCTTTGACCAATTTTTACCATTTTAGGTAAAAAGCTGCATTGACTGCACTTCTGCATTTTGTGGGATATGGTAGGACTGCAAGCAAATCCTGAGACAAGATATATCAAAAACACTCCATACAGCATGCGATTTCATTTTCCAAGATAGAAACATTGGTCACGCTGAACATTGTTGAACGTTTTCACTGCAATGCATCCTGAGACGCTTGGATCCAGGTTCTATCATTCATGCTGCGCCATTTCAACCAACCTGTGTGGCTCATATTCACTTTGGGTTGACGAGTTGCATGGTAATGGTGTAGGCCGAGCCTTTTTTGCCACTTCATCCGCCTCCGATCAAGCATAATGCCTTGCCCATAAGCATTCCCCACCCTGGAATATCTTAACCTACCCATTCCCCTATCTGGAATAACTGTACCTCCCTCAAAAGAAGTGATAAGCCGCAATATATTTGACTGTTGTAGGCTGCCGTCTCCCGCTTAAGGGCGAATTTCAAACGTTGTCCATCACAGAGACAAATGATCTGGCTCCAGCCGCGTCTATAGGAGTATCTGTCTGCTCACTTCTAGCTCCAGTGGAGACTGATGGAAAAATGGCCGCTAACAACCTGTGGTCCTTGTTCCGGGTGCGCGTGTCACCATCGAGCCTTAATGACATCATAAAGCTGCTTCAAGTGCAAGACTTGCAGGCTTATATACAGTCTATCTATCTATCTATCTATCTATCTATCTATCTATCTATCTAATGTATGTTACTGCATAGATATATATCTAGCTATATAAATAGATAGCTATATATCAATATAGATATTTCTACAAATATCTAGCTTTACGTATAAATTTAAACTTCTATAGTTATGGTTTTGTAGGGCTGAAAACATACATACAAAATTTGTATTATTATCAGCATTATTCTTATAATTGCCATTGATGTTATTCCAGGGGCAGGTAATAAACCGCATGAGGCTTTGACCAATTTTTACCATTTTAGGTAAAAAGCTGCATTGACTGCACTTCTGCATTTTGTGGGATATGGTAGGACTGCAAGCAAATCCTGAGACAAGATATATCAAAAACACTCCATACAGCATGCGATTTCATTTTCCAAGATAGAAACATTGGTCACGCTGAACATTGCTGAACGTTTTCGCTGCAATGCATCCTGAGACGCTTGGATCCAGGTTCTATCATTCATGCTGCGCCATTTCAACCAACCTGTGTGGCTCATATTCACTTTGGGTTGACGAGTTGCATGGTCATGGTGTAGGCCGAGCCTTTTTTGCCACTTCATCCGCCTCCGATCAAGCATAATGCCTTGCCCATAAGCATTCCCCACCCTGGAATATCTTAACCTACCCATTCCCCTATCTGGAATAACTGTACCTCCCTCAAAAGAAGTGATAAGCCGCAATATATTTGACTGTTGTAGGCTGCCGTCTCCCGCTTAAGGGCGAATTTCAAACGTTGTCCATCACAGAGACAAATGATCTGGCTCCAGCCGCGTCTATAGGAGTATCTGTCTGCTCACTTCTAGCTCCAGTGGAGACTGATGGAAAAATGGCCGCTAACAACCTGTGGTCCTTGTTCCGGGTGCGCGTGTCACCATCGAGCCTTAATGACATCATAAAGCTGCTTCAAGTGCAAGACTTGCAGGCTTATATACAGTCTATCTATCTATCTATCTATCTATCTATCTAATGTATGTTACTGCATAGATATATATCTAGCTATATAAATAGATAGCTATATATCAATATAGATATTTCTACAAATATCTAGCTTTACGTATAAATTTAAACTTCTATAGTTATGGTTTTGTAGGGCTGAAAACATACATACAAAATTTGTATTATTATCAGCATTATTCTTATAATTGCCATTGATGTTATTCCAGGGACAGGTAATAAACCGCATGAGGCTTTGACCAATTTTTACCATTTTAGGTAAAAAGCTGCATTGACTGCACTTCTGCATTTTGTGGGATATGGTAGGACTGCAAGCAAATCCTGAGACAAGATATATCAAAAACACTCCATACAGCATGCAATTTCATTTTCCAAGATAGAAACATTGGTCACGCTGAACATTGTTGAACGTTTTCGCTGCAATGCATCCTGGGACGCTTGGATCCAGGTTCCATCATTCATGTTGCGCTATTTCAACCAACCTGTGTGGCTCATATTCACTTTGGGTTGACAATTGGCATGGTCATGGTGTAGGCCGAGCCTTTTTTGCCACTTCATCCGCCTCCGATCAAGCATAATGCCTTGCCCATAAGCATTCCCCTCCCTGGAATAACTTAACCTACCCATTCCCCTATCTGGAATAACTGTACCTACCACAAAAGAAGTGATAAGCAGCGATCAATTTGACTGTTGTAGGCTGCCGTATCCCGCTTAAGGGCGAATTTCAAACGTTGTCCATCACAGAGACAAATGATCTGGCTCCAGCAGCGTCTATAGGAGTATCTGTCTGCTCACTTCTAGCTCCAGTGGAGACTGATGGAAAAATGGCCGCTAACAACCTGTGATCCTTGTTCCGGGTGCGCGTGTCACCATCGAGCCTTAATGACATCATAAAGCTGCTTCAAGTGCAAGACTTGCAGGCTTATATACAGTCTATCTATCTATCTATCTATCTATCTATCTATCTAATGTATGTTACTGCATAGATATATATCTAGCTATATAAATAGATAGCTATATATCAATATAGATATTTCTACAAATATCTAGCTTTACGTATAAATTTAAACTTCTATAGTTATGGTTTTGTAGGGCTGAAAACATACATACAAAATTTGTATTATTATCAGCATTATTCTTATAATTGCCATTGATGTTATTCCAGGGGCAGGTAATAAACCGCATGAGGCTTTGACCAATTTTTACCATTTTAGGTAAAAAGCTGCATTGACTGCACTTCTGCATTTTGTGGGATATGGTAGGACTGCAAGCAAATCCTGAGACAAGATATATCAAAAACACTCCATACAGCATGCGATTTCATTTTCCAAGATAGAAACATTGGTCACGCTGAACATTGTTGAACGTTTTCACTGCAATGCATCCTGAGACGCTTGGATCCAGGTTCTATCATTCATGCTGCGCCATTTCAACCAACCTGTGTGGCTCATATTCACTTTGGGTTGACGAGTTGCATGGTCATGGTGTAGGCCGAGCCTTTTTTGCCACTTCATCCGCCTCCGATCAAGCATAATGCCTTGCCCATAAGCATTCCCCACCCTGGAATATCTTAACCTACCCATTCCCCTATCTGGAATAACTGTACCTCCCTCAAAAGAAGTGATAAGCCGCAATATATTTGACTGTTGTAGGCTGCCGTCTCCCGCTTAAGGGCGAATTTCAAACGTTGTCCATCACAGAGACAAATGATCTGGCTCCAGCCGCGTCTATAGGAGTATCTGTCTGCTCACTTCTAGCTCCAGTGGAGACTGATGGAAAAATGGCCGCTAACAACCTGTGGTCCTTGTTCCGGGTGCGCGTGTCACCATCGAGCCTTAATGACATCATAAAGCTGCTTCAAGTGCAAGACTTGCAGGCTTATATACAGTCTATCTATCTATCTATCTATCTATCTATCTATCTATCTATCTAATGTATGTTACTGCATAGATATATATCTAGCTATATAAATAGATAGCTATATATCAATATAGATATTTCTACAAATATCTAGCTTTACGTATAAATTTAAACTTCTATAGTTATGGTTTTGTAGGGCTGAAAACATACATACAAAATTTGTATTATTATCAGCATTATTCTTATAATTGCCATTGATGTTATTCCAGGGGCAGGTAATAAACCGCATGAGGCTTTGACCAATTTTTACCATTTTAGGTAAAAAGCTGCATTGACTGCACTTCTGCATTTTGTGGGATATGGTAGGACTGCAAGCAAATCCTGAGACAAGATATATCAAAAACACTCCATACAGCATGCGATTTCATTTTCCAAGATAGAAACATTGGTCACGCTGAACATTGTTGAACGTTTTCACTGCAATGCATCCTGAGACGCTTGGATCCAGGTTCTATCATTCATGCTGCGCCATTTCAACCAACCTGTGTGGCTCATATTCACTTTGGGTTGACGAGTTGCATGGTCATGGTGTAGGCCGAGCCTTTTTTGCCACTTCATCCGCCTCCGATCAAGCATAATGCCTTGCCCATAAGCATTCCCCACCCTGGAATATCTTAACCTACCCATTCCCCTATCTGGAATAACTGTACCTCCCTCAAAAGAAGTGATAAGCCGCAATATATTTGACTGTTGTAGGCTGCCGTCTCCCGCTTAAGGGCGAATTTCAAACGTTGTCCATCACAGAGACAAATGATCTGGCTCCAGCCGCGTCTATAGGAGTATCTGTCTGCTCACTTCTAGCTCCAGTGGAGACTGATGGAAAAATGGCCGCTAACAACCTGTGGTCCTTGTTCCGGGTGCGCGTGTCACCATCGAGCCTTAATGACATCATAAAGCTGCTTCAAGTGCAAGACTTGCAGGCTTATATACAGTCTATCTATCTATCTATCTATCTATCTATCTATCTATCTATCTAATGTATGTTACTGCATAGATATATATCTAGCTATATAAATAGATAGCTATATATCAATATAGATATTTCTACAAATATCTAGCTTTACGTATAAATTTAAACTTCTATAGTTATGGTTTTGTAGGGCTGAAAACATACATACAAAATTTGTATTATTATCAGCATTATTCTTATAATTGCCATTGATGTTATTCCAGGGACAGGTAATAAACCGCATGAGGCTTTGACCAATTTTTACCATTTTAGGTAAAAAGCTGCATTGACTGCACTTCTGCATTTTGTGGGATATGGTAGGACTGCAAGCAAATCCTGAGACAAGATATATCAAAAACACTCCATACAGCATGCAATTTCATTTTCCAAGATAGAAACATTGGTCACGCTGAACATTGTTGAACGTTTTCGCTGCAATGCATCCTGGGACGCTTGGATCCAGGTTCCATCATTCATGTTGCGCTATTTCAACCAACCTGTGTGGCTCATATTCACTTTGGGTTGACAATTGGCATGGTCATGGTGTAGGCCGAGCCTTTTTTGCCACTTCATCCGCCTCCGATCAAGCATAATGCCTTGCCCATAAGCATTCCCCTCCCTGGAATAACTTAACCTACCCATTCCCCTATCTGGAATAACTGTACCTACCACAAAAGAAGTGATAAGCAGCGATCAATTTGACTGTTGTAGGCTGCCGTATCCCGCTTAAGGGCGAATTTCAAACGTTGTCCATCACAGAGACAAATGATCTGGCTCCAGCAGCGTCTATAGGAGTATCTGTCTGCTCACTTCTAGCTCCAGTGGAGACTGATGGAAAAATGGCCGCTAACAACCTGTGATCCTTGTTCCGGGTGCGCGTGTCACCATCGAGCCTTAATGACATCATAAAGCTGCTTCAAGTGCAAGACTTGCAGGCTTATATACAGTCTATCTATCTATCTATCTATCTATCTATCTATCTATCTATCTATCTATCTATCTATCTAATGTATGTTACTGCATAGATATATATCTAGCTATATAAATAGATAGCTATATATCAATATAGATATTTCTACAAATATCTAGCTTTACGTATAAATTTAAACTTCTATAGTTATGGTTTTGTAGGGCTGAAAACATACATACAAAATTTGTATTATTATCAGCATTATTCTTATAATTGCCATTGATGTTATTCCAGGGGCAGGTAATAAACCGCATGAGGCTTTGACCAATTTTTACCATTTTAGGTAAAAAGCTGCATTGACTGCACTTCTGCATTTTGTGGGATATGGTAGGACTGCAAGCAAATCCTGAGACAAGATATATCAAAAACACTCCATACAGCATGCGATTTCATTTTCCAAGATAGAAACATTGGTCACGCTGAACATTGTTGAACGTTTTCACTGCAATGCATCCTGAGACGCTTGGATCCAGGTTCTATCATTCATGCTGCGCCATTTCAACCAACCTGTGTGGCTCATATTCACTTTGGGTTGACGAGTTGCATGGTCATGGTGTAGGCCGAGCCTTTTTTGCCACTTCATCCGCCTCCGATCAAGCATAATGCCTTGCCCATAAGCATTCCCCACCCTGGAATATCTTAACCTACCCATTCCCCTATCTGGAATAACTGTACCTCCCTCAAAAGAAGTGATAAGCCGCAATATATTTGACTGTTGTAGGCTGCCGTCTCCCGCTTAAGGGCGAATTTCAAACGTTGTCCATCACAGAGACAAATGATCTGGCTCCAGCCGCGTCTATAGGAGTATCTGTCTGCTCACTTCTAGCTCCAGTGGAGACTGATGGAAAAATGGCCGCTAACAACCTGTGGTCCTTGTTCCGGGTGCGCGTGTCACCATCGAGCCTTAATGACATCATAAAGCTGCTTCAAGTGCAAGACTTGCAGGCTTATATACAGTCTATCTATCTATCTATCTATCTATCTATCTATCTATCTATCTATCTATCTAATGTATGTTACTGCATAGATATATATCTAGCTATATAAATAGATAGCTATATATCAATATAGATATTTCTACAAATATCTAGCTTTACGTATAAATTTAAACTTCTATAGTTATGGTTTTGTAGGGCTGAAAACATACATACAAAATTTGTATTATTATCAGCATTATTCTTATAATTGCCATTGATGTTATTCCAGGGGCAGGTAATAAACCGCATGAGGCTTTGACCAATTTTTACCATTTTAGGTAAAAAGCTGCATTGACTGCACTTCTGCATTTTGTGGGATATGGTAGGACTGCAAGCAAATCCTGAGACAAGATATATCAAAAACACTCCATACAGCATGCGATTTCATTTTCCAAGATAGAAACATTGGTCACGCTGAACATTGCTGAACGTTTTCGCTGCAATGCATCCTGAGACGCTTGGATCCAGGTTCTATCATTCATGCTGCGCCATTTCAACCAACCTGTGTGGCTCATATTCACTTTGGGTTGACGAGTTGCATGGTCATGGTGTAGGCCGAGCCTTTTTTGCCACTTCATCCGCCTCCGATCAAGCATAATGCCTTGCCCATAAGCATTCCCCACCCTGGAATATCTTAACCTACCCATTCCCCTATCTGGAATAACTGTACCTCCCTCAAAAGAAGTGATAAGCCGCAATATATTTGACTGTTGTAGGCTGCCGTCTCCCGCTTAAGGGCGAATTTCAAACGTTGTCCATCACAGAGACAAATGATCTGGCTCCAGCCGCGTCTATAGGAGTATCTGTCTGCTCACTTCTAGCTCCAGTGGAGACTGATGGAAAAATGGCCGCTAACAACCTGTGGTCCTTGTTCCGGGTGCGCGTGTCACCATCGAGCCTTAATGACATCATAAAGCTGCTTCAAGTGCAAGACTTGCAGGCTTATATACAGTCTATCTATCTATCTATCTATCTATCTAATGTATGTTACTGCATAGATATATATCTAGCTATATAAATAGATAGCTATATATCAATATAGATATTTCTACAAATATCTAGCTTTACGTATAAATTTAAACTTCTATAGTTATGGTTTTGTAGGGCTGAAAACATACATACAAAATTTGTATTATTATCAGCATTATTCTTATAATTGCCATTGATGTTATTCCAGGGACAGGTAATAAACCGCATGAGGCTTTGACCAATTTTTACCATTTTAGGTAAAAAGCTGCATTGACTGCACTTCTGCATTTTGTGGGATATGGTAGGACTGCAAGCAAATCCTGAGACAAGATATATCAAAAACACTCCATACAGCATGCAATTTCATTTTCCAAGATAGAAACATTGGTCACGCTGAACATTGTTGAACGTTTTCGCTGCAATGCATCCTGGGACGCTTGGATCCAGGTTCCATCATTCATGTTGCGCTATTTCAACCAACCTGTGTGGCTCATATTCACTTTGGGTTGACAATTGGCATGGTCATGGTGTAGGCCGAGCCTTTTTTGCCACTTCATCCGCCTCCGATCAAGCATAATGCCTTGCCCATAAGCATTCCCCTCCCTGGAATAACTTAACCTACCCATTCCCCTATCTGGAATAACTGTACCTACCACAAAAGAAGTGATAAGCAGCGATCAATTTGACTGTTGTAGGCTGCCGTATCCCGCTTAAGGGCGAATTTCAAACGTTGTCCATCACAGAGACAAATGATCTGGCTCCAGCAGCGTCTATAGGAGTATCTGTCTGCTCACTTCTAGCTCCAGTGGAGACTGATGGAAAAATGGCCGCTAACAACCTGTGATCCTTGTTCCGGGTGCGCGTGTCACCATCGAGCCTTAATGACATCATAAAGCTGCTTCAAGTGCAAGACTTGCAGGCTTATATACAGTCTATCTATCTATCTATCTATCTAATGTATGTTACTGCATAGATATATATCTAGCTATATAAATAGATAGCTATATATCAATATAGATATTTCTACAAATATCTAGCTTTACGTATAAATTTAAACTTCTATAGTTATGGTTTTGTAGGGCTGAAAACATACATACAAAATTTGTATTATTATCAGCATTATTCTTATAATTGCCATTGATGTTATTCCAGGGGCAGGTAATAAACCGCATGAGGCTTTGACCAATTTTTACCATTTTAGGTAAAAAGCTGCATTGACTGCACTTCTGCATTTTGTGGGATATGGTAGGACTGCAAGCAAATCCTGAGACAAGATATATCAAAAACACTCCATACAGCATGCGATTTCATTTTCCAAGATAGAAACATTGGTCACGCTGAACATTGTTGAACGTTTTCACTGCAATGCATCCTGAGACGCTTGGATCCAGGTTCTATCATTCATGCTGCGCCATTTCAACCAACCTGTGTGGCTCATATTCACTTTGGGTTGACGAGTTGCATGGTAATGGTGTAGGCCGAGCCTTTTTTGCCACTTCATCCGCCTCCGATCAAGCATAATGCCTTGCCCATAAGCATTCCCCACCCTGGAATATCTTAACCTACCCATTCCCCTATCTGGAATAACTGTACCTCCCTCAAAAGAAGTGATAAGCCGCAATATATTTGACTGTTGTAGGCTGCCGTCTCCCGCTTAAGGGCGAATTTCAAACGTTGTCCATCACAGAGACAAATGATCTGGCTCCAGCCGCGTCTATAGGAGTATCTGTCTGCTCACTTCTAGCTCCAGTGGAGACTGATGGAAAAATGGCCGCTAACAACCTGTGGTCCTTGTTCCGGGTGCGCGTGTCACCATCGAGCCTTAATGACATCATAAAGCTGCTTCAAGTGCAAGACTTGCAGGCTTATATACAGTCTATCTATCTATCTATCTATCTATCTATCTATCTATCTATCTAATGTATGTTACTGCATAGATATATATCTAGCTATATAAATAGATAGCTATATATCAATATAGATATTTCTACAAATATCTAGCTTTACGTATAAATTTAAACTTCTATAGTTATGGTTTTGTAGGGCTGAAAACATACATACAAAATTTGTATTATTATCAGCATTATTCTTATAATTGCCATTGATGTTATTCCAGGGGCAGGTAATAAACCGCATGAGGCTTTGACCAATTTTTACCATTTTAGGTAAAAAGCTGCATTGACTGCACTTCTGCATTTTGTGGGATATGGTAGGACTGCAAGCAAATCCTGAGACAAGATATATCAAAAACACTCCATACAGCATGCGATTTCATTTTCCAAGATAGAAACATTGGTCACGCTGAACATTGCTGAACGTTTTCGCTGCAATGCATCCTGAGACGCTTGGATCCAGGTTCTATCATTCATGCTGCGCCATTTCAACCAACCTGTGTGGCTCATATTCACTTTGGGTTGACGAGTTGCATGGTCATGGTGTAGGCCGAGCCTTTTTTGCCACTTCATCCGCCTCCGATCAAGCATAATGCCTTGCCCATAAGCATTCCCCACCCTGGAATATCTTAACCTACCCATTCCCCTATCTGGAATAACTGTACCTCCCTCAAAAGAAGTGATAAGCCGCAATATATTTGACTGTTGTAGGCTGCCGTCTCCCGCTTAAGGGCGAATTTCAAACGTTGTCCATCACAGAGACAAATGATCTGGCTCCAGCCGCGTCTATAGGAGTATCTGTCTGCTCACTTCTAGCTCCAGTGGAGACTGATGGAAAAATGGCCGCTAACAACCTGTGGTCCTTGTTCCGGGTGCGCGTGTCACCATCGAGCCTTAATGACATCATAAAGCTGCTTCAAGTGCAAGACTTGCAGGCTTATATACAGTCTATCTATCTATCTATCTATCTATCTATCTATCTAATGTATGTTACTGCATAGATATATATCTAGCTATATAAATAGATAGCTATATATCAATATAGATATTTCTACAAATATCTAGCTTTACGTATAAATTTAAACTTCTATAGTTATGGTTTTGTAGGGCTGAAAACATACATACAAAATTTGTATTATTATCAGCATTATTCTTATAATTGCCATTGATGTTATTCCAGGGACAGGTAATAAACCGCATGAGGCTTTGACCAATTTTTACCATTTTAGGTAAAAAGCTGCATTGACTGCACTTCTGCATTTTGTGGGATATGGTAGGACTGCAAGCAAATCCTGAGACAAGATATATCAAAAACACTCCATACAGCATGCAATTTCATTTTCCAAGATAGAAACATTGGTCACGCTGAACATTGTTGAACGTTTTCGCTGCAATGCATCCTGGGACGCTTGGATCCAGGTTCCATCATTCATGTTGCGCTATTTCAACCAACCTGTGTGGCTCATATTCACTTTGGGTTGACAATTGGCATGGTCATGGTGTAGGCCGAGCCTTTTTTGCCACTTCATCCGCCTCCGATCAAGCATAATGCCTTGCCCATAAGCATTCCCCTCCCTGGAATAACTTAACCTACCCATTCCCCTATCTGGAATAACTGTACCTACCACAAAAGAAGTGATAAGCAGCGATCAATTTGACTGTTGTAGGCTGCCGTATCCCGCTTAAGGGCGAATTTCAAACGTTGTCCATCACAGAGACAAATGATCTGGCTCCAGCAGCGTCTATAGGAGTATCTGTCTGCTCACTTCTAGCTCCAGTGGAGACTGATGGAAAAATGGCCGCTAACAACCTGTGATCCTTGTTCCGGGTGCGCGTGTCACCATCGAGCCTTAATGACATCATAAAGCTGCTTCAAGTGCAAGACTTGCAGGCTTATATACAGTCTATCTATCTATCTATCTATCTATCTATCTAATGTATGTTACTGCATAGATATATATCTAGCTATATAAATAGATAGCTATATATCAATATAGATATTTCTACAAATATCTAGCTTTACGTATAAATTTAAACTTCTATAGTTATGGTTTTGTAGGGCTGAAAACATACATACAAAATTTGTATTATTATCAGCATTATTCTTATAATTGCCATTGATGTTATTCCAGGGGCAGGTAATAAACCGCATGAGGCTTTGACCAATTTTTACCATTTTAGGTAAAAAGCTGCATTGACTGCACTTCTGCATTTTGTGGGATATGGTAGGACTGCAAGCAAATCCTGAGACAAGATATATCAAAAACACTCCATACAGCATGCGATTTCATTTTCCAAGATAGAAACATTGGTCACGCTGAACATTGTTGAACGTTTTCACTGCAATGCATCCTGAGACGCTTGGATCCAGGTTCTATCATTCATGCTGCGCCATTTCAACCAACCTGTGTGGCTCATATTCACTTTGGGTTGACGAGTTGCATGGTCATGGTGTAGGCCGAGCCTTTTTTGCCACTTCATCCGCCTCCGATCAAGCATAATGCCTTGCCCATAAGCATTCCCCACCCTGGAATATCTTAACCTACCCATTCCCCTATCTGGAATAACTGTACCTCCCTCAAAAGAAGTGATAAGCCGCAATATATTTGACTGTTGTAGGCTGCCGTCTCCCGCTTAAGGGCGAATTTCAAACGTTGTCCATCACAGAGACAAATGATCTGGCTCCAGCCGCGTCTATAGGAGTATCTGTCTGCTCACTTCTAGCTCCAGTGGAGACTGATGGAAAAATGGCCGCTAACAACCTGTGGTCCTTGTTCCGGGTGCGCGTGTCACCATCGAGCCTTAATGACATCATAAAGCTGCTTCAAGTGCAAGACTTGCAGGCTTATATACAGTCTATCTATCTATCTATCTATCTATCTATCTATCTATCTATCTATCTATCTATCTATCTATCTAATGTATGTTACTGCATAGATATATATCTAGCTATATAAATAGATAGCTATATATCAATATAGATATTTCTACAAATATCTAGCTTTACGTATAAATTTAAACTTCTATAGTTATGGTTTTGTAGGGCTGAAAACATACATACAAAATTTGTATTATTATCAGCATTATTCTTATAATTGCCATTGATGTTATTCCAGGGGCAGGTAATAAACCGCATGAGGCTTTGACCAATTTTTACCATTTTAGGTAAAAAGCTGCATTGACTGCACTTCTGCATTTTGTGGGATATGGTAGGACTGCAAGCAAATCCTGAGACAAGATATATCAAAAACACTCCATACAGCATGCGATTTCATTTTCCAAGATAGAAACATTGGTCACGCTGAACATTGTTGAACGTTTTCACTGCAATGCATCCTGAGACGCTTGGATCCAGGTTCTATCATTCATGCTGCGCCATTTCAACCAACCTGTGTGGCTCATATTCACTTTGGGTTGACGAGTTGCATGGTCATGGTGTAGGCCGAGCCTTTTTTGCCACTTCATCCGCCTCCGATCAAGCATAATGCCTTGCCCATAAGCATTCCCCACCCTGGAATATCTTAACCTACCCATTCCCCTATCTGGAATAACTGTACCTCCCTCAAAAGAAGTGATAAGCCGCAATATATTTGACTGTTGTAGGCTGCCGTCTCCCGCTTAAGGGCGAATTTCAAACGTTGTCCATCACAGAGACAAATGATCTGGCTCCAGCCGCGTCTATAGGAGTATCTGTCTGCTCACTTCTAGCTCCAGTGGAGACTGATGGAAAAATGGCCGCTAACAACCTGTGGTCCTTGTTCCGGGTGCGCGTGTCACCATCGAGCCTTAATGACATCATAAAGCTGCTTCAAGTGCAAGACTTGCAGGCTTATATACAGTCTATCTATCTATCTATCTATCTATCTATCTATCTATCTATCTAATGTATGTTACTGCATAGATATATATCTAGCTATATAAATAGATAGCTATATATCAATATAGATATTTCTACAAATATCTAGCTTTACGTATAAATTTAAACTTCTATAGTTATGGTTTTGTAGGGCTGAAAACATACATACAAAATTTGTATTATTATCAGCATTATTCTTATAATTGCCATTGATGTTATTCCAGGGACAGGTAATAAACCGCATGAGGCTTTGACCAATTTTTACCATTTTAGGTAAAAAGCTGCATTGACTGCACTTCTGCATTTTGTGGGATATGGTAGGACTGCAAGCAAATCCTGAGACAAGATATATCAAAAACACTCCATACAGCATGCAATTTCATTTTCCAAGATAGAAACATTGGTCACGCTGAACATTGTTGAACGTTTTCGCTGCAATGCATCCTGGGACGCTTGGATCCAGGTTCCATCATTCATGTTGCGCTATTTCAACCAACCTGTGTGGCTCATATTCACTTTGGGTTGACAATTGGCATGGTCATGGTGTAGGCCGAGCCTTTTTTGCCACTTCATCCGCCTCCGATCAAGCATAATGCCTTGCCCATAAGCATTCCCCTCCCTGGAATAACTTAACCTACCCATTCCCCTATCTGGAATAACTGTACCTACCACAAAAGAAGTGATAAGCAGCGATCAATTTGACTGTTGTAGGCTGCCGTATCCCGCTTAAGGGCGAATTTCAAACGTTGTCCATCACAGAGACAAATGATCTGGCTCCAGCAGCGTCTATAGGAGTATCTGTCTGCTCACTTCTAGCTCCAGTGGAGACTGATGGAAAAATGGCCGCTAACAACCTGTGGTCCTTGTTCCGGGTGCGCGTGTCACCATCGAGCCTTAATGACATCATAAAGCTGCTTCAAGTGCAAGACTTGCAGGCTTATATACAGTCTATCTATCTATCTATCTATCTATCTATCTATCTAATGTATGTTACTGCATAGATATATATCTAGCTATATAAATAGATAGCTATATATCAATATAGATATTTCTACAAATATCTAGCTTTACGTATAAATTTAAACTTCTATAGTTATGGTTTTGTAGGGCTGAAAACATACATACAAAATTTGTATTATTATCAGCATTATTCTTATAATTGCCATTGATGTTATTCCAGGGGCAGGTAATAAACCGCATGAGGCTTTGACCAATTTTTACCATTTTAGGTAAAAAGCTGCATTGACTGCACTTCTGCATTTTGTGGGATATGGTAGGACTGCAAGCAAATCCTGAGACAAGATATATCAAAAACACTCCATACAGCATGCGATTTCATTTTCCAAGATAGAAACATTGGTCACGCTGAACATTGTTGAACGTTTTCACTGCAATGCATCCTGAGACGCTTGGATCCAGGTTCTATCATTCATGCTGCGCCATTTCAACCAACCTGTGTGGCTCATATTCACTTTGGGTTGACGAGTTGCATGGTCATGGTGTAGGCCGAGCCTTTTTTGCCACTTCATCCGCCTCCGATCAAGCATAATGCCTTGCCCATAAGCATTCCCCACCCTGGAATATCTTAACCTACCCATTCCCCTATCTGGAATAACTGTACCTCCCTCAAAAGAAGTGATAAGCCGCAATATATTTGACTGTTGTAGGCTGCCGTCTCCCGCTTAAGGGCGAATTTCAAACGTTGTCCATCACAGAGACAAATGATCTGGCTCCAGCCGCGTCTATAGGAGTATCTGTCTGCTCACTTCTAGCTCCAGTGGAGACTGATGGAAAAATGGCCGCTAACAACCTGTGGTCCTTGTTCCGGGTGCGCGTGTCACCATCGAGCCTTAATGACATCATAAAGCTGCTTCAAGTGCAAGACTTGCAGGCTTATATACAGTCTATCTATCTATCTATCTATCTATCTATCTATCTATCTATCTATCTATCTATCTATCTAATGTATGTTACTGCATAGATATATATCTAGCTATATAAATAGATAGCTATATATCAATATAGATATTTCTACAAATATCTAGCTTTACGTATAAATTTAAACTTCTATAGTTATGGTTTTGTAGGGCTGAAAACATACATACAAAATTTGTATTATTATCAGCATTATTCTTATAATTGCCATTGATGTTATTCCAGGGGCAGGTAATAAACCGCATGAGGCTTTGACCAATTTTTACCATTTTAGGTAAAAAGCTGCATTGACTGCACTTCTGCATTTTGTGGGATATGGTAGGACTGCAAGCAAATCCTGAGACAAGATATATCAAAAACACTCCATACAGCATGCGATTTCATTTTCCAAGATAGAAACATTGGTCACGCTGAACATTGTTGAACGTTTTCACTGCAATGCATCCTGAGACGCTTGGATCCAGGTTCTATCATTCATGCTGCGCCATTTCAACCAACCTGTGTGGCTCATATTCACTTTGGGTTGACGAGTTGCATGGTCATGGTGTAGGCCGAGCCTTTTTTGCCACTTCATCCGCCTCCGATCAAGCATAATGCCTTGCCCATAAGCATTCCCCACCCTGGAATATCTTAACCTACCCATTCCCCTATCTGGAATAACTGTACCTCCCTCAAAAGAAGTGATAAGCCGCAATATATTTGACTGTTGTAGGCTGCCGTCTCCCGCTTAAGGGCGAATTTCAAACGTTGTCCATCACAGAGACAAATGATCTGGCTCCAGCCGCGTCTATAGGAGTATCTGTCTGCTCACTTCTAGCTCCAGTGGAGACTGATGGAAAAATGGCCGCTAACAACCTGTGGTCCTTGTTCCGGGTGCGCGTGTCACCATCGAGCCTTAATGACATCATAAAGCTGCTTCAAGTGCAAGACTTGCAGGCTTATATACAGTCTATCTATCTATCTATCTATCTATCTATCTATCTATCTATCTATCTAATGTATGTTACTGCATAGATATATATCTAGCTATATAAATAGATAGCTATATATCAATATAGATATTTCTACAAATATCTAGCTTTACGTATAAATTTAAACTTCTATAGTTATGGTTTTGTAGGGCTGAAAACATACATACAAAATTTGTATTATTATCAGCATTATTCTTATAATTGCCATTGATGTTATTCCAGGGACAGGTAATAAACCGCATGAGGCTTTGACCAATTTTTACCATTTTAGGTAAAAAGCTGCATTGACTGCACTTCTGCATTTTGTGGGATATGGTAGGACTGCAAGCAAATCCTGAGACAAGATATATCAAAAACACTCCATACAGCATGCAATTTCATTTTCCAAGATAGAAACATTGGTCACGCTGAACATTGTTGAACGTTTTCGCTGCAATGCATCCTGGGACGCTTGGATCCAGGTTCCATCATTCATGTTGCGCTATTTCAACCAACCTGTGTGGCTCATATTCACTTTGGGTTGACAATTGGCATGGTCATGGTGTAGGCCGAGCCTTTTTTGCCACTTCATCCGCCTCCGATCAAGCATAATGCCTTGCCCATAAGCATTCCCCTCCCTGGAATAACTTAACCTACCCATTCCCCTATCTGGAATAACTGTACCTACCACAAAAGAAGTGATAAGCAGCGATCAATTTGACTGTTGTAGGCTGCCGTATCCCGCTTAAGGGCGAATTTCAAACGTTGTCCATCACAGAGACAAATGATCTGGCTCCAGCAGCGTCTATAGGAGTATCTGTCTGCTCACTTCTAGCTCCAGTGGAGACTGATGGAAAAATGGCCGCTAACAACCTGTGGTCCTTGTTCCGGGTGCGCGTGTCACCATCGAGCCTTAATGACATCATAAAGCTGCTTCAAGTGCAAGACTTGCAGGCTTATATACAGTCTATCTATCTATCTATCTATCTATCTATCTATCTAATGTATGTTACTGCATAGATATATATCTAGCTATATAAATAGATAGCTATATATCAATATAGATATTTCTACAAATATCTAGCTTTACGTATAAATTTAAACTTCTATAGTTATGGTTTTGTAGGGCTGAAAACATACATACAAAATTTGTATTATTATCAGCATTATTCTTATAATTGCCATTGATGTTATTCCAGGGGCAGGTAATAAACCGCATGAGGCTTTGACCAATTTTTACCATTTTAGGTAAAAAGCTGCATTGACTGCACTTCTGCATTTTGTGGGATATGGTAGGACTGCAAGCAAATCCTGAGACAAGATATATCAAAAACACTCCATACAGCATGCGATTTCATTTTCCAAGATAGAAACATTGGTCACGCTGAACATTGTTGAACGTTTTCACTGCAATGCATCCTGAGACGCTTGGATCCAGGTTCTATCATTCATGCTGCGCCATTTCAACCAACCTGTGTGGCTCATATTCACTTTGGGTTGACGAGTTGCATGGTCATGGTGTAGGCCGAGCCTTTTTTGCCACTTCATCCGCCTCCGATCAAGCATAATGCCTTGCCCATAAGCATTCCCCACCCTGGAATATCTTAACCTACCCATTCCCCTATCTGGAATAACTGTACCTCCCTCAAAAGAAGTGATAAGCCGCAATATATTTGACTGTTGTAGGCTGCCGTCTCCCGCTTAAGGGCGAATTTCAAACGTTGTCCATCACAGAGACAAATGATCTGGCTCCAGCCGCGTCTATAGGAGTATCTGTCTGCTCACTTCTAGCTCCAGTGGAGACTGATGGAAAAATGGCCGCTAACAACCTGTGGTCCTTGTTCCGGGTGCGCGTGTCACCATCGAGCCTTAATGACATCATAAAGCTGCTTCAAGTGCAAGACTTGCAGGCTTATATACAGTCTATCTATCTATCTATCTATCTATCTATCTATCTATCTATCTAATGTATGTTACTGCATAGATATATATCTAGCTATATAAATAGATAGCTATATATCAATATAGATATTTCTACAAATATCTAGCTTTACGTATAAATTTAAACTTCTATAGTTATGGTTTTGTAGGGCTGAAAACATACATACAAAATTTGTATTATTATCAGCATTATTCTTATAATTGCCATTGATGTTATTCCAGGGGCAGGTAATAAACCGCATGAGGCTTTGACCAATTTTTACCATTTTAGGTAAAAAGCTGCATTGACTGCACTTCTGCATTTTGTGGGATATGGTAGGACTGCAAGCAAATCCTGAGACAAGATATATCAAAAACACTCCATACAGCATGCGATTTCATTTTCCAAGATAGAAACATTGGTCACGCTGAACATTGTTGAACGTTTTCACTGCAATGCATCCTGAGACGCTTGGATCCAGGTTCTATCATTCATGCTGCGCCATTTCAACCAACCTGTGTGGCTCATATTCACTTTGGGTTGACGAGTTGCATGGTCATGGTGTAGGCCGAGCCTTTTTTGCCACTTCATCCGCCTCCGATCAAGCATAATGCCTTGCCCATAAGCATTCCCCACCCTGGAATATCTTAACCTACCCATTCCCCTATCTGGAATAACTGTACCTCCCTCAAAAGAAGTGATAAGCCGCAATATATTTGACTGTTGTAGGCTGCCGTCTCCCGCTTAAGGGCGAATTTCAAACGTTGTCCATCACAGAGACAAATGATCTGGCTCCAGCCGCGTCTATAGGAGTATCTGTCTGCTCACTTCTAGCTCCAGTGGAGACTGATGGAAAAATGGCCGCTAACAACCTGTGGTCCTTGTTCCGGGTGCGCGTGTCACCATCGAGCCTTAATGACATCATAAAGCTGCTTCAAGTGCAAGACTTGCAGGCTTATATACAGTCTATCTATCTATCTATCTATCTATCTATCTATCTATCTAATGTATGTTACTGCATAGATATATATCTAGCTATATAAATAGATAGCTATATATCAATATAGATATTTCTACAAATATCTAGCTTTACGTATAAATTTAAACTTCTATAGTTATGGTTTTGTAGGGCTGAAAACATACATACAAAATTTGTATTATTATCAGCATTATTCTTATAATTGCCATTGATGTTATTCCAGGGGCAGGTAATAAACCGCATGAGGCTTTGACCAATTTTTACCATTTTAGGTAAAAAGCTGCATTGACTGCACTTCTGCATTTTGTGGGATATGGTAGGACTGCAAGCAAATCCTGAGACAAGATATATCAAAAACACTCCATACAGCATGCGATTTCATTTTCCAAGATAGAAACATTGGTCACGCTGAACATTGCTGAACGTTTTTGCTGCAATGCATCCTGAGACGCTTGGATCCAGGTTCTATCATTCATGCTGCGCCATTTCAACCAACCTGTGTGGCTCATATTCACTTTGGGTTGACGAGTTGCATGGTCATGGTGTAGGCCGAGCCTTTTTTGCCACTTCATCCGCCTCCGATCAAGCATAATGCCTTGCCCATAAGCATTCCCCACCCTGGAATATCTTAACCTACCCATTCCCCTATCTGGAATAACTGTACCTCCCTCAAAAGAAGTGATAAGCCGCAATATATTTGACTGTTGTAGGCTGCCGTCTCCCGCTTAAGGGCGAATTTCAAACGTTGTCCATCACAGAGACAAATGATCTGGCTCCAGCCGCGTCTATAGGAGTATCTGTCTGCTCACTTCTAGCTCCAGTGGAGACTGATGGAAAAATGGCCGCTAACAACCTGTGGTCCTTGTTCCGGGTGCGCGTGTCACCATCGAGCCTTAATGACATCATAAAGCTGCTTCAAGTGCAAGACTTGCAGGCTTATATACAGTCTATCTATCTATCTATCTATCTATCTATCTATCTATCTATCTAATGTATGTTACTGCATAGATATATATCTAGCTATATAAATAGATAGCTATATATCAATATAGATATTTCTACAAATATCTAGCTTTACGTATAAATTTAAACTTCTATAGTTATGGTTTTGTAGGGCTGAAAACATACATACAAAATTTGTATTATTATCAGCATTATTCTTATAATTGCCATTGATGTTATTCCAGGGGCAGGTAATAAACCGCATGAGGCTTTGACCAATTTTTACCATTTTAGGTAAAAAGCTGCATTGACTGCACTTCTGCATTTTGTGGGATATGGTAGGACTGCAAGCAAATCCTGAGACAAGATATATCAAAAACACTCCATACAGCATGCGATTTCATTTTCCAAGATAGAAACATTGGTCACGCTGAACATTGTTGAACGTTTTCACTGCAATGCATCCTGAGACGCTTGGATCCAGGTTCTATCATTCATGCTGCGCCATTTCAACCAACCTGTGTGGCTCATATTCACTTTGGGTTGACGAGTTGCATGGTCATGGTGTAGGCCGAGCCTTTTTTGCCACTTCATCCGCCTCCGATCAAGCATAATGCCTTGCCCATAAGCATTCCCCACCCTGGAATATCTTAACCTACCCATTCCCCTATCTGGAATAACTGTACCTCCCTCAAAAGAAGTGATAAGCCGCAATATATTTGACTGTTGTAGGCTGCCGTCTCCCGCTTAAGGGCGAATTTCAAACGTTGTCCATCACAGAGACAAATGATCTGGCTCCAGCCGCGTCTATAGGAGTATCTGTCTGCTCACTTCTAGCTCCAGTGGAGACTGATGGAAAAATGGCCGCTAACAACCTGTGGTCCTTGTTCCGGGTGCGCGTGTCACCATCGAGCCTTAATGACATCATAAAGCTGCTTCAAGTGCAAGACTTGCAGGCTTATATACAGTCTATCTATCTATCTATCTATCTATCTATCTATCTATCTATCTAATGTATGTTACTGCATAGATATATATCTAGCTATATAAATAGATAGCTATATATCAATATAGATATTTCTACAAATATCTAGCTTTACGTATAAATTTAAACTTCTATAGTTATGGTTTTGTAGGGCTGAAAACATACATACAAAATTTGTATTATTATCAGCATTATTCTTATAATTGCCATTGATGTTATTCCAGGGACAGGTAATAAACCGCATGAGGCTTTGACCAATTTTTACCATTTTAGGTAAAAAGCTGCATTGACTGCACTTCTGCATTTTGTGGGATATGGTAGGACTGCAAGCAAATCCTGAGACAAGATATATCAAAAACACTCCATACAGCATGCAATTTCATTTTCCAAGATAGAAACATTGGTCACGCTGAACATTGTTGAACGTTTTCGCTGCAATGCATCCTGGGACGCTTGGATCCAGGTTCCATCATTCATGTTGCGCTATTTCAACCAACCTGTGTGGCTCATATTCACTTTGGGTTGACAATTGGCATGGTCATGGTGTAGGCCGAGCCTTTTTTGCCACTTCATCCGCCTCCGATCAAGCATAATGCCTTGCCCATAAGCATTCCCCTCCCTGGAATAACTTAACCTACCCATTCCCCTATCTGGAATAACTGTACCTACCACAAAAGAAGTGATAAGCAGCGATCAATTTGACTGTTGTAGGCTGCCGTATCCCGCTTAAGGGCGAATTTCAAACGTTGTCCATCACAGAGACAAATGATCTGGCTCCAGCAGCGTCTATAGGAGTATCTGTCTGCTCACTTCTAGCTCCAGTGGAGACTGATGGAAAAATGGCCGCTAACAACCTGTGGTCCTTGTTCCGGGTGCGCGTGTCACCATCGAGCCTTAATGACATCATAAAGCTGCTTCAAGTGCAAGACTTGCAGGCTTATATACAGTCTATCTATCTATCTATCTATCTATCTAATGTATGTTACTGCATAGATATATATCTAGCTATATAAATAGATAGCTATATATCAATATAGATATTTCTACAAATATCTAGCTTTACGTATAAATTTAAACTTCTATAGTTATGGTTTTGTAGGGCTGAAAACATACATACAAAATTTGTATTATTATCAGCATTATTCTTATAATTGCCATTGATGTTATTCCAGGGGCAGGTAATAAACCGCATGAGGCTTTGACCAATTTTTACCATTTTAGGTAAAAAGCTGCATTGACTGCACTTCTGCATTTTGTGGGATATGGTAGGACTGCAAGCAAATCCTGAGACAAGATATATCAAAAACACTCCATACAGCATGCGATTTCATTTTCCAAGATAGAAACATTGGTCACGCTGAACATTGTTGAACGTTTTCACTGCAATGCATCCTGAGACGCTTGGATCCAGGTTCTATCATTCATGCTGCGCCATTTCAACCAACCTGTGTGGCTCATATTCACTTTGGGTTGACGAGTTGCATGGTCATGGTGTAGGCCGAGCCTTTTTTGCCACTTCATCCGCCTCCGATCAAGCATAATGCCTTGCCCATAAGCATTCCCCACCCTGGAATATCTTAACCTACCCATTCCCCTATCTGGAATAACTGTACCTCCCTCAAAAGAAGTGATAAGCCGCAATATATTTGACTGTTGTAGGCTGCCGTCTCCCGCTTAAGGGCGAATTTCAAACGTTGTCCATCACAGAGACAAATGATCTGGCTCCAGCCGCGTCTATAGGAGTATCTGTCTGCTCACTTCTAGCTCCAGTGGAGACTGATGGAAAAATGGCCGCTAACAACCTGTGGTCCTTGTTCCGGGTGCGCGTGTCACCATCGAGCCTTAATGACATCATAAAGCTGCTTCAAGTGCAAGACTTGCAGGCTTATATACAGTCTATCTATCTATCTATCTATCTATCTATCTATCTATCTATCTATCTATCTATCTAATGTATGTTACTGCATAGATATATATCTAGCTATATAAATAGATAGCTATATATCAATATAGATATTTCTACAAATATCTAGCTTTACGTATAAATTTAAACTTCTATAGTTATGGTTTTGTAGGGCTGAAAACATACATACAAAATTTGTATTATTATCAGCATTATTCTTATAATTGCCATTGATGTTATTCCAGGGGCAGGTAATAAACCGCATGAGGCTTTGACCAATTTTTACCATTTTAGGTAAAAAGCTGCATTGACTGCACTTCTGCATTTTGTGGGATATGGTAGGACTGCAAGCAAATCCTGAGACAAGATATATCAAAAACACTCCATACAGCATGCGATTTCATTTTCCAAGATAGAAACATTGGTCACGCTGAACATTGTTGAACGTTTTCACTGCAATGCATCCTGAGACGCTTGGATCCAGGTTCTATCATTCATGCTGCGCCATTTCAACCAACCTGTGTGGCTCATATTCACTTTGGGTTGACGAGTTGCATGGTCATGGTGTAGGCCGAGCCTTTTTTGCCACTTCATCCGCCTCCGATCAAGCATAATGCCTTGCCCATAAGCATTCCCCACCCTGGAATATCTTAACCTACCCATTCCCCTATCTGGAATAACTGTACCTCCCTCAAAAGAAGTGATAAGCCGCAATATATTTGACTGTTGTAGGCTGCCGTCTCCCGCTTAAGGGCGAATTTCAAACGTTGTCCATCACAGAGACAAATGATCTGGCTCCAGCCGCGTCTATAGGAGTATCTGTCTGCTCACTTCTAGCTCCAGTGGAGACTGATGGAAAAATGGCCGCTAACAACCTGTGGTCCTTGTTCCGGGTGCGCGTGTCACCATCGAGCCTTAATGACATCATAAAGCTGCTTCAAGTGCAAGACTTGCAGGCTTATATACAGTCTATCTATCTATCTATCTATCTATCTATCTAATGTATGTTACTGCATAGATATATATCTAGCTATATAAATAGATAGCTATATATCAATATAGATATTTCTACAAATATCTAGCTTTACGTATAAATTTAAACTTCTATAGTTATGGTTTTGTAGGGCTGAAAACATACATACAAAATTTGTATTATTATCAGCATTATTCTTATAATTGCCATTGATGTTATTCCAGGGACAGGTAATAAACCGCATGAGGCTTTGACCAATTTTTACCATTTTAGGTAAAAAGCTGCATTGACTGCACTTCTGCATTTTGTGGGATATGGTAGGACTGCAAGCAAATCCTGAGACAAGATATATCAAAAACACTCCATACAGCATGCAATTTCATTTTCCAAGATAGAAACATTGGTCACGCTGAACATTGTTGAACGTTTTCGCTGCAATGCATCCTGGGACGCTTGGATCCAGGTTCCATCATTCATGTTGCGCTATTTCAACCAACCTGTGTGGCTCATATTCACTTTGGGTTGACAATTGGCATGGTCATGGTGTAGGCCGAGCCTTTTTTGCCACTTCATCCGCCTCCGATCAAGCATAATGCCTTGCCCATAAGCATTCCCCTCCCTGGAATAACTTAACCTACCCATTCCCCTATCTGGAATAACTGTACCTACCACAAAAGAAGTGATAAGCAGCGATCAATTTGACTGTTGTAGGCTGCCGTATCCCGCTTAAGGGCGAATTTCAAACGTTGTCCATCACAGAGACAAATGATCTGGCTCCAGCAGCGTCTATAGGAGTATCTGTCTGCTCACTTCTAGCTCCAGTGGAGACTGATGGAAAAATGGCCGCTAACAACCTGTGATCCTTGTTCCGGGTGCGCGTGTCACCATCGAGCCTTAATGACATCATAAAGCTGCTTCAAGTGCAAGACTTGCAGGCTTATATACAGTCTATCTATCTATCTATCTATCTATCTATCTAATGTATGTTACTGCATAGATATATATCTAGCTATATAAATAGATAGCTATATATCAATGTAGATATTTCTACAAATATCTAGCTTTACGTATAAATTTAAACTTCTATAGTTATGGTTTTGTAGGGCTGAAAACATACATACAAAATTTGTATTATTATCAGCATTATTCTTATAATTGCCATTGATGTTATTCCAGGGGCAGGTAATAAACCGCATGAGGCTTTGACCAATTTTTACCATTTTAGGTAAAAAGCTGCATTGACTGCACTTCTGCATTTTGTGGGATATGGTAGGACTGCAAGCAAATCCTGAGACAAGATATATCAAAAACACTCCATACAGCATGCGATTTCATTTTCCAAGATAGAAACATTGGTCACGCTGAACATTGTTGAACGTTTTCACTGCAATGCATCCTGAGACGCTTGGATCCAGGTTCTATCATTCATACTGCGCCATTTCAACCAACCTGTGTGGCTCATATTCACTTTGGGTTGACGAGTTGCATGGTCATGGTGTAGGCCGAGCCTTTTTTGCCACTTCATCTGCCTCCGATCAAGCATAATGCCTTGCCCATAAGCATTCCCCACCCTGGAATATCTTAACCTACCCATTCCCCTATCTGGAATAACTGTACCTCCCTCAAAAGAAGTGATAAGCCGCAATATATTTGACTGTTGTAGGCTGCCGTCTCCCGCTTAAGGGCGAATTTCAAACGTTGTCCATCACAGAGACAAATGATCTGGCTCCAGCCGCGTCTATAGGAGTATCTGTCTGCTCATTTCTAGCTCCAGTGGAGACTGATGGAAAAATGGCCGCTAACAACCTGTGGTCCTTGTTCCGGGTGCGCGTGTCACCATCGAGCCTTAATGACATCATAAAGCTGCTTCAAGTGCAAGACTTGCAGGCTTATATACAGTCTATCTATCTATCTATCTATCTATCTATCTAATGTATGTTACTGCATAGATATATATCTAGCTATATAAATAGATAGCTATATATCAATATAGATATTTCTACAAATATCTAGCTTTACGTATAAATTTAAACTTCTATAGTTATGGTTTTGTAGGGCTGAAAACATACATACAAAATTTGTATTATTATCAGCATTATTCTTATAATTGCCATTGATGTTATTCCAGGGGCAGGTAATAAACCGCATGAGGCTTTGACCAATTTTTACCATTTTAGGTAAAAAGCTGCATTGACTGCACTTCTGCATTTTGTGGGATATGGTAGGACTGCAAGCAAATCCTGAGACAAGATATATCAAAAACACTCCATACAGCATGCGATTTCATTTTCCAAGATAGAAACATTGGTCACGCTGAACATTGCTGAACGTTTTCGCTGCAATGCATCCTGAGACGCTTGGATCCAGGTTCTATCATTCATGCTGCGCCATTTCAACCAACCTGTGTGGCTCATATTCACTTTGGGTTGACGAGTTGCATGGTCATGGTGTAGGCCGAGCCTTTTTTGCCACTTCATCCGCCTCCGATCAAGCATAATGCCTTGCCCATAAGCATTCCCCACCCTGGAATATCTTAACCTACCCATTCCCCTATCTGGAATAACTGTACCTCCCTCAAAAGAAGTGATAAGCCGCAATATATTTGACTGTTGTAGGCTGCCGTCTCCCGCTTAAGGGCGAATTTCAAACGTTGTCCATCACAGAGACAAATGATCTGGCTCCAGCCGCGTCTATAGGAGTATCTGTCTGCTCACTTCTAGCTCCAGTGGAGACTGATGGAAAAATGGCCGCTAACAACCTGTGGTCCTTGTTCCGGGTGCGCGTGTCACCATCGAGCCTTAATGACATCATAAAGCTGCTTCAAGTGCAAGACTTGCAGGCTTATATACAGTCTATCTATCTATCTATCTATCTATCTATCTATCTATCTAATGTATGTTACTGCATAGATATATATCTAGCTATATAAATAGATAGCTATATATCAATATAGATATTTCTACAAATATCTAGCTTTACGTATAAATTTAAACTTCTATAGTTATGGTTTTGTAGGGCTGAAAACATACATACAAAATTTGTATTATTATCAGCATTATTCTTATAATTGCCATTGATGTTATTCCAGGGACAGGTAATAAACCGCATGAGGCTTTGACCAATTTTTACCATTTTAGGTAAAAAGCTGCATTGACTGCACTTCTGCATTTTGTGGGATATGGTAGGACTGCAAGCAAATCCTGAGACAAGATATATCAAAAACACTCCATACAGCATGCAATTTCATTTTCCAAGATAGAAACATTGGTCACGCTGAACATTGTTGAACGTTTTCGCTGCAATGCATCCTGGGACGCTTGGATCCAGGTTCCATCATTCATGTTGCGCTATTTCAACCAACCTGTGTGGCTCATATTCACTTTGGGTTGACAATTGGCATGGTCATGGTGTAGGCCGAGCCTTTTTTGCCACTTCATCCGCCTCCGATCAAGCATAATGCCTTGCCCATAAGCATTCCCCTCCCTGGAATAACTTAACCTACCCATTCCCCTATCTGGAATAACTGTACCTACCACAAAAGAAGTGATAAGCAGCGATCAATTTGACTGTTGTAGGCTGCCGTATCCCGCTTAAGGGCGAATTTCAAACGTTGTCCATCACAGAGACAAATGATCTGGCTCCAGCAGCGTCTATAGGAGTATCAGTCTGCTCACTTCTAGCTCCAGTGGAGACTGATGGAAAAATGGCCGCTAACAACCTGTGATCCTTGTTCCGGGTGCGCGTGTCACCATCGAGCCTTAATGACATCATAAAGCTGCTTCAAGTGCAAGACTTGCAGGCTTATATACAGTCTATCTATCTATCTATCTATCTATCTAATGTATGTTACTGCATAGATATATATCTAGCTATATAAATAGATAGCTATATATCAATATAGATATTTCTACAAATATCTAGCTTTACGTATAAATTTAAACTTCTATAGTTATGGTTTTGTAGGGCTGAAAACATACATACAAAATTTGTATTATTATCAGCATTATTCTTATAATTGCCATTGATGTTATTCCAGGGGCAGGTAATAAACCGCATGAGGCTTTGACCAATTTTTACCATTTTAGGTAAAAAGCTGCATTGACTGCACTTCTGCATTTTGTGGGATATGGTAGGACTGCAAGCAAATCCTGAGACAAGATATATCAAAAACACTCCATACAGCATGCGATTTCATTTTCCAAGATAGAAACATTGGTCACGCTGAACATTGTTGAACGTTTTCACTGCAATGCATCCTGAGACGCTTGGATCCAGGTTCTATCATTCATGCTGCGCCATTTCAACCAACCTGTGTGGCTCATATTCACTTTGGGTTGACGAGTTGCATGGTCATGGTGTAGGCCGAGCCTTTTTTGCCACTTCATCCGCCTCCGATCAAGCATAATGCCTTGCCCATAAGCATTCCCCACCCTGGAATATCTTAACCTACCCATTCCCCTATCTGGAATAACTGTACCTCCCTCAAAAGAAGTGATAAGCCGCAATATATTTGACTGTTGTAGGCTGCCGTCTCCCGCTTAAGGGCGAATTTCAAACGTTGTCCATCACAGAGACAAATGATCTGGCTCCAGCCGCGTCTATAGGAGTATCTGTCTGCTCATTTCTAGCTCCAGTGGAGACTGATGGAAAAATGGCCGCTAACAACCTGTGGTCCTTGTTCCGGGTGCGCGTGTCACCATCGAGCCTTAATGACATCATAAAGCTGCTTCAAGTGCAAGACTTGCAGGCTTATATACAGTCTATCTATCTATCTATCTATCTATCTATCTATCTAATGTATGTTACTGCATAGATATATATCTAGCTATATAAATAGATAGCTATATATCAATATAGATATTTCTACAAATATCTAGCTTTACGTATAAATTTAAACTTCTATAGTTATGGTTTTGTAGGGCTGAAAACATACATACAAAATTTGTATTATTATCAGCATTATTCTTATAATTGCCATTGATGTTATTCCAGGGGCAGGTAATAAACCGCATGAGGCTTTGACCAATTTTTACCATTTTAGGTAAAAAGCTGCATTGACTGCACTTCTGCATTTTGTGGGATATGGTAGGACTGCAAGCAAATCCTGAGACAAGATATATCAAAAACACTCCATACAGCATGCGATTTCATTTTCCAAGATAGAAACATTGGTCACGCTGAACATTGTTGAACGTTTTCGCTGCAATGCATCCTGAGACGCTTGGATCCAGGTTCTATCATTCATGCTGCGCCATTTCAACCAACCTGTGTGGCTCATATTCACTTTGGGTTGACGAGTTGCATGGTCATGGTGTAGGCCGAGCCTTTTTTGCCACTTCATCCGCCTCCGATCAAGCATAATGCCTTGCCCATAAGCATTCCCCACCCTGGAATATCTTAACCTACCCATTCCCCTATCTGGAATAACTGTACCTCCCTCAAAAGAAGTGATAAGCCGCAATATATTTGACTGTTGTAGGCTGCCGTCTCCCGCTTAAGGGCGAATTTCAAACGTTGTCCATCACAGAGACAAATGATCTGGCTCCAGCCGCGTCTATAGGAGTATCTGTCTGCTCATTTCTAGCTCCAGTGGAGACTGATGGAAAAATGGCCGCTAACAACCTGTGGTCCTTGTTCCGGGTGCGCGTGTCACCATCGAGCCTTAATGACATCATAAAGCTGCTTCAAGTGCAAGACTTGCAGGCTTATATACAGTCTATCTATCTATCTATCTATCTATCTATCTATCTATCTATCTATCTATCTATCTAATGTATGTTACTGCATAGATATATATCTAGCTATATAAATAGATAGCTATATATCAATATAGATATTTCTACAAATATCTAGCTTTACGTATAAATTTAAACTTCTATAGTTATGGTTTTGTAGGGCTGAAAACATACATACAAAATTTGTATTATTATCAGCATTATTCTTATAATTGCCATTGATGTTATTCCAGGGGCAGGTAATAAACCGCATGAGGCTTTGACCAATTTTTACCATTTTAGGTAAAAAGCTGCATTGACTGCACTTCTGCATTTTGTGGGATATGGTAGGACTGCAAGCAAATCCTGAGACAAGATATATCAAAAACACTCCATACAGCATGCGATTTCATTTTCCAAGATAGAAACATTGGTCACGCTGAACATTGTTGAACGTTTTCGCTGCAATGCATCCTGAGACGCTTGGATCCAGGTTCTATCATTCATGCTGCGCCATTTCAACCAACCTGTGTGGCTCATATTCACTTTGGGTTGACGAGTTGCATGGTCATGGTGTAGGCCGAGCCTTTTTTGCCACTTCATCCGCCTCCGATCAAGCATAATGCCTTGCCCATAAGCATTCCCCACCCTGGAATATCTTAACCTACCCATTCCCCTATCTGGAATAACTGTACCTCCCTCAAAAGAAGTGATAAGCCGCAATATATTTGACTGTTGTAGGCTGCCGTCTCCCGCTTAAGGGCGAATTTCAAACGTTGTCCATCACAGAGACAAATGATCTGGCTCCAGCCGCGTCTATAGGAGTATCTGTCTGCTCACTTCTAGCTCCAGTGGAGACTGATGGAAAAATGGCCGCTAACAACCTGTGGTCCTTGTTCCGGGTGCGCGTGTCACCATCGAGCCTTAATGACATCATAAAGCTGCTTCAAGTGCAAGACTTGCAGGCTTATATACAGTCTATCTATCTATCTATCTATCTATCTATCTATCTATCTATCTATCTATCTAATGTATGTTACTGCATAGATATATATCTAGCTATATAAATAGATAGCTATATATCAATATAGATATTTCTACAAATATCTAGCTTTACGTATAAATTTAAACTTCTATAGTTATGGTTTTGTAGGGCTGAAAACATACATACAAAATTTGTATTATTATCAGCATTATTCTTATAATTGCCATTGATGTTATTCCAGGGGCAGGTAATAAACCGCATGAGGCTTTGACCAATTTTTACCATTTTAGGTAAAAAGCTGCATTGACTGCACTTCTGCATTTTGTGGGATATGGTAGGACTGCAAGCAAATCCTGAGACAAGATATATCAAAAACACTCCATACAGCATGCGATTTCATTTTCCAAGATAGAAACATTGGTCACGCTGAACATTGTTGAACGTTTTCGCTGCAATGCATCCTGAGACGCTTGGATCCAGGTTCTATCATTCATGCTGCGCCATTTCAACCAACCTGTGTGGCTCATATTCACTTTGGGTTGACGAGTTGCATGGTCATGGTGTAGGCCGAGCCTTTTTTGCCACTTCATCCGCCTCCGATCAAGCATAATGCCTTGCCCATAAGCATTCCCCACCCTGGAATATCTTAACCTACCCATTCCCCTATCTGGAATAACTGTACCTCCCTCAAAAGAAGTGATAAGCCGCAATATATTTGACTGTTGTAGGCTGCCGTCTCCCGCTTAAGGGCGAATTTCAAACGTTGTCCATCACAGAGACAAATGATCTGGCTCCAGCCGCGTCTATAGGAGTATCTGTCTGCTCACTTCTAGCTCCAGTGGAGACTGATGGAAAAATGGCCGCTAACAACCTGTGGTCCTTGTTCCGGGTGCGCGTGTCACCATCGAGCCTTAATGACATCATAAAGCTGCTTCAAGTGCAAGACTTGCAGGCTTATATACAGTCTATCTATCTATCTATCTATCTATCTATCTAATGTATGTTACTGCATAGATATATATCTAGCTATATAAATAGATAGCTATATATCAATATAGATATTTCTACAAATATCTAGCTTTACGTATAAATTTAAACTTCTATAGTTATGGTTTTGTAGGGCTGAAAACATACATACAAAATTTGTATTATTATCAGCATTATTCTTATAATTGCCATTGATGTTATTCCAGGGGCAGGTAATAAACCGCATGAGGCTTTGACCAATTTTTACCATTTTAGGTAAAAAGCTGCATTGACTGCACTTCTGCATTTTGTGGGATATGGTAGGACTGCAAGCAAATCCTGAGACAAGATATATCAAAAACACTCCATACAGCATGCGATTTCATTTTCCAAGATAGAAACATTGGTCACGCTGAACATTGTTGAACGTTTTCGCTGCAATGCATCCTGAGACGCTTGGATCCAGGTTCTATCATTCATGCTGCGCCATTTCAACCAACCTGTGTGGCTCATATTCACTTTGGGTTGACGAGTTGCATGGTCATGGTGTAGGCCGAGCCTTTTTTGCCACTTCATCCGCCTCCGATCAAGCATAATGCCTTGCCCATAAGCATTCCCCACCCTGGAATATCTTAACCTACCCATTCCCCTATCTGGAATAACTGTACCTCCCTCAAAAGAAGTGATAAGCCGCAATATATTTGACTGTTGTAGGCTGCCGTCTCCCGCTTAAGGGCGAATTTCAAACGTTGTCCATCACAGAGACAAATGATCTGGCTCCAGCCGCGTCTATAGGAGTATCTGTCTGCTCATTTCTAGCTCCAGTGGAGACTGATGGAAAAATGGCCGCTAACAACCTGTGGTCCTTGTTCCGGGTGCGCGTGTCACCATCGAGCCTTAATGACATCATAAAGCTGCTTCAAGTGCAAGACTTGCAGGCTTATATACAGTCTATCTATCTATCTATCTATCTATCTATCTATCTAATGTATGTTACTGCATAGATATATATCTAGCTATATAAATAGATAGCTATATATCAATATAGATATTTCTACAAATATCTAGCTTTACGTATAAATTTAAACTTCTATAGTTATGGTTTTGTAGGGCTGAAAACATACATACAAAATTTGTATTATTATCAGCATTATTCTTATAATTGCCATTGATGTTATTCCAGGGGCAGGTAATAAACCGCATGAGGCTTTGACCAATTTTTACCATTTTAGGTAAAAAGCTGCATTGACTGCACTTCTGCATTTTGTGGGATATGGTAGGACTGCAAGCAAATCCTGAGACAAGATATATCAAAAACACTCCATACAGCATGCGATTTCATTTTCCAAGATAGAAACATTGGTCACGCTGAACATTGTTGAACGTTTTCGCTGCAATGCATCCTGAGACGCTTGGATCCAGGTTCTATCATTCATGCTGCGCCATTTCAACCAACCTGTGTGGCTCATATTCACTTTGGGTTGACGAGTTGCATGGTCATGGTGTAGGCCGAGCCTTTTTTGCCACTTCATCCGCCTCCGATCAAGCATAATGCCTTGCCCATAAGCATTCCCCACCCTGGAATATCTTAACCTACCCATTCCCCTATCTGGAATAACTGTACCTCCCTCAAAAGAAGTGATAAGCCGCAATATATTTGACTGTTGTAGGCTGCCGTCTCCCGCTTAAGGGCGAATTTCAAACGTTGTCCATCACAGAGACAAATGATCTGGCTCCAGCCGCGTCTATAGGAGTATCTGTCTGCTCACTTCTAGCTCCAGTGGAGACTGATGGAAAAATGGCCGCTAACAACCTGTGGTCCTTGTTCCGGGTGCGCGTGTCACCATCGAGCCTTAATGACATCATAAAGCTGCTTCAAGTGCAAGACTTGCAGGCTTATATACAGTCTATCTATCTATCTATCTATCTATCTATCTATCTATCTAATGTATGTTACTGCATAGATATATATCTAGCTATATAAATAGATAGCTATATATCAATATAGATATTTCTACAAATATCTAGCTTTACGTATAAATTTAAACTTCTATAGTTATGGTTTTGTAGGGCTGAAAACATACATACAAAATTTGTATTATTATCAGCATTATTCTTATAATTGCCATTGATGTTATTCCAGGGGCAGGTAATAAACCGCATGAGGCTTTGACCAATTTTTACCATTTTAGGTAAAAAGCTGCATTGACTGCACTTCTGCATTTTGTGGGATATGGTAGGACTGCAAGCAAATCCTGAGACAAGATATATCAAAAACACTCCATACAGCATGCGATTTCATTTTCCAAGATAGAAACATTGGTCACGCTGAACATTGTTGAACGTTTTCACTGCAATGCATCCTGAGACGCTTGGATCCAGGTTCTATCATTCATGCTGCGCCATTTCAACCAACCTGTGTGGCTCATATTCACTTTGGGTTGACGAGTTGCATGGTCATGGTGTAGGCCGAGCCTTTTTTGCCACTTCATCCGCCTCCGATCAAGCATAATGCCTTGCCCATAAGCATTCCCCACCCTGGAATATCTTAACCTACCCATTCCCCTATCTGGAATAACTGTACCTCCCTCAAAAGAAGTGATAAGCCGCAATATATTTGACTGTTGTAGGCTGCCGTCTCCCGCTTAAGGGCGAATTTCAAACGTTGTCCATCACAGAGACAAATGATCTGGCTCCAGCCGCGTCTATAGGAGTATCTGTCTGCTCACTTCTAGCTCCAGTGGAGACTGATGGAAAAATGGCCGCTAACAACCTGTGGTCCTTGTTCCGGGTGCGCGTGTCACCATCGAGCCTTAATGACATCATAAAGCTGCTTCAAGTGCAAGACTTGCAGGCTTATATACAGTCTATCTATCTATCTATCTATCTATCTATCTATCTATCTATCTATCTATCTATCTAATGTATGTTACTGCATAGATATATATCTAGCTATATAAATAGATAGCTATATATCAATATAGATATTTCTACAAATATCTAGCTTTACGTATAAATTTAAACTTCTATAGTTATGGTTTTGTAGGGCTGAAAACATACATACAAAATTTGTATTATTATCAGCATTATTCTTATAATTGCCATTGATGTTATTCCAGGGACAGGTAATAAACCGCATGAGGCTTTGACCAATTTTTACCATTTTAGGTAAAAAGCTGCATTGACTGCACTTCTGCATTTTGTGGGATATGGTAGGACTGCAAGCAAATCCTGAGACAAGATATATCAAAAACACTCCATACAGCATGCAATTTCATTTTCCAAGATAGAAACATTGGTCACGCTGAACATTGTTGAACGTTTTCGCTGCAATGCATCCTGGGACGCTTGGATCCAGGTTCCATCATTCATGTTGCGCTATTTCAACCAACCTGTGTGGCTCATATTCACTTTGGGTTGACAATTGGCATGGTCATGGTGTAGGCCGAGCCTTTTTTGCCACTTCATCCGCCTCCGATCAAGCATAATGCCTTGCCCATAAGCATTCCCCTCCCTGGAATAACTTAACCTACCCATTCCCCTATCTGGAATAACTGTACCTACCACAAAAGAAGAAAAGAAGTGATAAGCAGCGATCAATTTGACTGTTGTAGGCTGCCGTATCCCGCTTAAGGGCGAATTTCAAACGTTGTCCATCACAGAGACAAATGATCTGGCTCCAGCAGCGTCTATAGGAGTATCTGTCTGCTCACTTCTAGCTCCAGTGGAGACTGATGGAAAAATGGCCGCTAACAACCTGTGATCCTTGTTCCGGGTGCGCGTGTCACCATCGAGCCTTAATGACATCATAAAGCTGCTTCAAGTGCAAGACTTGCAGGCTTATATACAGTCTATCTATCTATCTATCTATCTATCTATCTATCTATCTATCTATCTATCTATCTATCTAATGTATGTTACTGCATAGATATATATCTAGCTATATAAATAGATAGCTATATATCAATATAGATATTTCTACAAATATCTAGCTTTACGTATAAATTTAAACTTCTATAGTTATGGTTTTGTAGGGCTGAAAACATACATACAAAATTTGTATTATTATCAGCATTATTCTTATAATTGCCATTGATGTTATTCCAGGGGCAGGTAATAAACCGCATGAGGCTTTGACCAATTTTTACCATTTTAGGTAAAAAGCTGCATTGACTGCACTTCTGCATTTTGTGGGATATGGTAGGACTGCAAGCAAATCCTGAGACAAGATATATCAAAAACACTCCATACAGCATGCGATTTCATTTTCCAAGATAGAAACATTGGTCACGCTGAACATTGTTGAACGTTTTCACTGCAATGCATCCTGAGACGCTTGGATCCAGGTTCTATCATTCATGCTGCGCCATTTCAACCAACCTGTGTGGCTCATATTCACTTTGGGTTGACGAGTTGCATGGTCATGGTGTAGGCCGAGCCTTTTTTGCCACTTCATCCGCCTCCGATCAAGCATAATGCCTTGCCCATAAGCATTCCCCACCCTGGAATATCTTAACCTACCCATTCCCCTATCTGGAATAACTGTACCTCCCTCAAAAGAAGTGATAAGCCGCAATATATTTGACTGTTGTAGGCTGCCGTCTCCCGCTTAAGGGCGAATTTCAAACGTTGTCCATCACAGAGACAAATGATCTGGCTCCAGCCGCGTCTATAGGAGTATCTGTCTGCTCACTTCTAGCTCCAGTGGAGACTGATGGAAAAATGGCCGCTAACAACCTGTGGTCCTTGTTCCGGGTGCGCGTGTCACCATCGAGCCTTAATGACATCATAAAGCTGCTTCAAGTGCAAGACTTGCAGGCTTATATACAGTCTATCTATCTATCTATCTATCTATCTATCTATCTATCTATCTATCTAATGTATGTTACTGCATAGATATATATCTAGCTATATAAATAGATAGCTATATATCAATATAGATATTTCTACAAATATCTAGCTTTACGTATAAATTTAAACTTCTATAGTTATGGTTTTGTAGGGCTGAAAACATACATACAAAATTTGTATTATTATCAGCATTATTCTTATAATTGCCATTGATGTTATTCCAGGGGCAGGTAATAAACCGCATGAGGCTTTGACCAATTTTTACCATTTTAGGTAAAAAGCTGCATTGACTGCACTTCTGCATTTTGTGGGATATGGTAGGACTGCAAGCAAATCCTGAGACAAGATATATCAAAAACACTCCATACAGCATGCGATTTCATTTTCCAAGATAGAAACATTGGTCACGCTGAACATTGCTGAACGTTTTCGCTGCAATGCATCCTGAGACGCTTGGATCCAGGTTCTATCATTCATGCTGCGCCATTTCAACCAACCTGTGTGGCTCATATTCACTTTGGGTTGACGAGTTGCATGGTCATGGTGTAGGCCGAGCCTTTTTTGCCACTTCATCCGCCTCCGATCAAGCATAATGCCTTGCCCATAAGCATTCCCCACCCTGGAATATCTTAACCTACCCATTCCCCTATCTGGAATAACTGTACCTCCCTCAAAAGAAGTGATAAGCCGCAATATATTTGACTGTTGTAGGCTGCCGTCTCCCGCTTAAGGGCGAATTTCAAACGTTGTCCATCACAGAGACAAATGATCTGGCTCCAGCCGCGTCTATAGGAGTATCTGTCTGCTCACTTCTAGCTCCAGTGGAGACTGATGGAAAAATGGCCGCTAACAACCTGTGGTCCTTGTTCCGGGTGCGCGTGTCACCATCGAGCCTTAATGACATCATAAAGCTGCTTCAAGTGCAAGACTTGCAGGCTTATATACAGTCTATCTATCTATCTATCTATCTATCTAATGTATGTTACTGCATAGATATATATCTAGCTATATAAATAGATAGCTATATATCAATATAGATATTTCTACAAATATCTAGCTTTACGTATAAATTTAAACTTCTATAGTTATGGTTTTGTAGGGCTGAAAACATACATACAAAATTTGTATTATTATCAGCATTATTCTTATAATTGCCATTGATGTTATTCCAGGGACAGGTAATAAACCGCATGAGGCTTTGACCAATTTTTACCATTTTAGGTAAAAAGCTGCATTGACTGCACTTCTGCATTTTGTGGGATATGGTAGGACTGCAAGCAAATCCTGAGACAAGATATATCAAAAACACTCCATACAGCATGCAATTTCATTTTCCAAGATAGAAACATTGGTCACGCTGAACATTGTTGAACGTTTTCGCTGCAATGCATCCTGGGACGCTTGGATCCAGGTTCCATCATTCATGTTGCGCTATTTCAACCAACCTGTGTGGCTCATATTCACTTTGGGTTGACAATTGGCATGGTCATGGTGTAGGCCGAGCCTTTTTTGCCACTTCATCCGCCTCCGATCAAGCATAATGCCTTGCCCATAAGCATTCCCCTCCCTGGAATAACTTAACCTACCCATTCCCCTATCTGGAATAACTGTACCTACCACAAAAGAAGTGATAAGCAGCGATCAATTTGACTGTTGTAGGCTGCCGTATCCCGCTTAAGGGCGAATTTCAAACGTTGTCCATCACAGAGACAAATGATCTGGCTCCAGCAGCGTCTATAGGAGTATCTGTCTGCTCACTTCTAGCTCCAGTGGAGACTGATGGAAAAATGGCCGCTAACAACCTGTGATCCTTGTTCCGGGTGCGCGTGTCACCATCGAGCCTTAATGACATCATAAAGCTGCTTCAAGTGCAAGACTTGCAGGCTTATATACAGTCTATCTATCTATCTATCTATCTAATGTATGTTACTGCATAGATATATATCTAGCTATATAAATAGATAGCTATATATCAATATAGATATTTCTACAAATATCTAGCTTTACGTATAAATTTAAACTTCTATAGTTATGGTTTTGTAGGGCTGAAAACATACATACAAAATTTGTATTATTATCAGCATTATTCTTATAATTGCCATTGATGTTATTCCAGGGGCAGGTAATAAACCGCATGAGGCTTTGACCAATTTTTACCATTTTAGGTAAAAAGCTGCATTGACTGCACTTCTGCATTTTGTGGGATATGGTAGGACTGCAAGCAAATCCTGAGACAAGATATATCAAAAACACTCCATACAGCATGCGATTTCATTTTCCAAGATAGAAACATTGGTCACGCTGAACATTGTTGAACGTTTTCACTGCAATGCATCCTGAGACGCTTGGATCCAGGTTCTATCATTCATGCTGCGCCATTTCAACCAACCTGTGTGGCTCATATTCACTTTGGGTTGACGAGTTGCATGGTAATGGTGTAGGCCGAGCCTTTTTTGCCACTTCATCCGCCTCCGATCAAGCATAATGCCTTGCCCATAAGCATTCCCCACCCTGGAATATCTTAACCTACCCATTCCCCTATCTGGAATAACTGTACCTCCCTCAAAAGAAGTGATAAGCCGCAATATATTTGACTGTTGTAGGCTGCCGTCTCCCGCTTAAGGGCGAATTTCAAACGTTGTCCATCACAGAGACAAATGATCTGGCTCCAGCCGCGTCTATAGGAGTATCTGTCTGCTCACTTCTAGCTCCAGTGGAGACTGATGGAAAAATGGCCGCTAACAACCTGTGGTCCTTGTTCCGGGTGCGCGTGTCACCATCGAGCCTTAATGACATCATAAAGCTGCTTCAAGTGCAAGACTTGCAGGCTTATATACAGTCTATCTATCTATCTATCTATCTATCTATCTATCTATCTATCTAATGTATGTTACTGCATAGATATATATCTAGCTATATAAATAGATAGCTATATATCAATATAGATATTTCTACAAATATCTAGCTTTACGTATAAATTTAAACTTCTATAGTTATGGTTTTGTAGGGCTGAAAACATACATACAAAATTTGTATTATTATCAGCATTATTCTTATAATTGCCATTGATGTTATTCCAGGGGCAGGTAATAAACCGCATGAGGCTTTGACCAATTTTTACCATTTTAGGTAAAAAGCTGCATTGACTGCACTTCTGCATTTTGTGGGATATGGTAGGACTGCAAGCAAATCCTGAGACAAGATATATCAAAAACACTCCATACAGCATGCGATTTCATTTTCCAAGATAGAAACATTGGTCACGCTGAACATTGCTGAACGTTTTCGCTGCAATGCATCCTGAGACGCTTGGATCCAGGTTCTATCATTCATGCTGCGCCATTTCAACCAACCTGTGTGGCTCATATTCACTTTGGGTTGACGAGTTGCATGGTCATGGTGTAGGCCGAGCCTTTTTTGCCACTTCATCCGCCTCCGATCAAGCATAATGCCTTGCCCATAAGCATTCCCCACCCTGGAATATCTTAACCTACCCATTCCCCTATCTGGAATAACTGTACCTCCCTCAAAAGAAGTGATAAGCCGCAATATATTTGACTGTTGTAGGCTGCCGTCTCCCGCTTAAGGGCGAATTTCAAACGTTGTCCATCACAGAGACAAATGATCTGGCTCCAGCCGCGTCTATAGGAGTATCTGTCTGCTCACTTCTAGCTCCAGTGGAGACTGATGGAAAAATGGCCGCTAACAACCTGTGGTCCTTGTTCCGGGTGCGCGTGTCACCATCGAGCCTTAATGACATCATAAAGCTGCTTCAAGTGCAAGACTTGCAGGCTTATATACAGTCTATCTATCTATCTATCTATCTATCTATCTAATGTATGTTACTGCATAGATATATATCTAGCTATATAAATAGATAGCTATATATCAATATAGATATTTCTACAAATATCTAGCTTTACGTATAAATTTAAACTTCTATAGTTATGGTTTTGTAGGGCTGAAAACATACATACAAAATTTGTATTATTATCAGCATTATTCTTATAATTGCCATTGATGTTATTCCAGGGACAGGTAATAAACCGCATGAGGCTTTGACCAATTTTTACCATTTTAGGTAAAAAGCTGCATTGACTGCACTTCTGCATTTTGTGGGATATGGTAGGACTGCAAGCAAATCCTGAGACAAGATATATCAAAAACACTCCATACAGCATGCAATTTCATTTTCCAAGATAGAAACATTGGTCACGCTGAACATTGTTGAACGTTTTCGCTGCAATGCATCCTGGGACGCTTGGATCCAGGTTCCATCATTCATGTTGCGCTATTTCAACCAACCTGTGTGGCTCATATTCACTTTGGGTTGACAATTGGCATGGTCATGGTGTAGGCCGAGCCTTTTTTGCCACTTCATCCGCCTCCGATCAAGCATAATGCCTTGCCCATAAGCATTCCCCTCCCTGGAATAACTTAACCTACCCATTCCCCTATCTGGAATAACTGTACCTACCACAAAAGAAGTGATAAGCAGCGATCAATTTGACTGTTGTAGGCTGCCGTATCCCGCTTAAGGGCGAATTTCAAACGTTGTCCATCACAGAGACAAATGATCTGGCTCCAGCAGCGTCTATAGGAGTATCTGTCTGCTCACTTCTAGCTCCAGTGGAGACTGATGGAAAAATGGCCGCTAACAACCTGTGATCCTTGTTCCGGGTGCGCGTGTCACCATCGAGCCTTAATGACATCATAAAGCTGCTTCAAGTGCAAGACTTGCAGGCTTATATACAGTCTATCTATCTATCTATCTATCTATCTATCTAATGTATGTTACTGCATAGATATATATCTAGCTATATAAATAGATAGCTATATATCAATATAGATATTTCTACAAATATCTAGCTTTACGTATAAATTTAAACTTCTATAGTTATGGTTTTGTAGGGCTGAAAACATACATACAAAATTTGTATTATTATCAGCATTATTCTTATAATTGCCATTGATGTTATTCCAGGGGCAGGTAATAAACCGCATGAGGCTTTGACCAATTTTTACCATTTTAGGTAAAAAGCTGCATTGACTGCACTTCTGCATTTTGTGGGATATGGTAGGACTGCAAGCAAATCCTGAGACAAGATATATCAAAAACACTCCATACAGCATGCGATTTCATTTTCCAAGATAGAAACATTGGTCACGCTGAACATTGTTGAACGTTTTCACTGCAATGCATCCTGAGACGCTTGGATCCAGGTTCTATCATTCATGCTGCGCCATTTCAACCAACCTGTGTGGCTCATATTCACTTTGGGTTGACGAGTTGCATGGTCATGGTGTAGGCCGAGCCTTTTTTGCCACTTCATCCGCCTCCGATCAAGCATAATGCCTTGCCCATAAGCATTCCCCACCCTGGAATATCTTAACCTACCCATTCCCCTATCTGGAATAACTGTACCTCCCTCAAAAGAAGTGATAAGCCGCAATATATTTGACTGTTGTAGGCTGCCGTCTCCCGCTTAAGGGCGAATTTCAAACGTTGTCCATCACAGAGACAAATGATCTGGCTCCAGCCGCGTCTATAGGAGTATCTGTCTGCTCACTTCTAGCTCCAGTGGAGACTGATGGAAAAATGGCCGCTAACAACCTGTGGTCCTTGTTCCGGGTGCGCGTGTCACCATCGAGCCTTAATGACATCATAAAGCTGCTTCAAGTGCAAGACTTGCAGGCTTATATACAGTCTATCTATCTATCTATCTATCTATCTATCTATCTATCTATCTATCTATCTATCTAATGTATGTTACTGCATAGATATATATCTAGCTATATAAATAGATAGCTATATATCAATATAGATATTTCTACAAATATCTAGCTTTACGTATAAATTTAAACTTCTATAGTTATGGTTTTGTAGGGCTGAAAACATACATACAAAATTTGTATTATTATCAGCATTATTCTTATAATTGCCATTGATGTTATTCCAGGGGCAGGTAATAAACCGCATGAGGCTTTGACCAATTTTTACCATTTTAGGTAAAAAGCTGCATTGACTGCACTTCTGCATTTTGTGGGATATGGTAGGACTGCAAGCAAATCCTGAGACAAGATATATCAAAAACACTCCATACAGCATGCGATTTCATTTTCCAAGATAGAAACATTGGTCACGCTGAACATTGTTGAACGTTTTCACTGCAATGCATCCTGAGACGCTTGGATCCAGGTTCTATCATTCATGCTGCGCCATTTCAACCAACCTGTGTGGCTCATATTCACTTTGGGTTGACGAGTTGCATGGTCATGGTGTAGGCCGAGCCTTTTTTGCCACTTCATCCGCCTCCGATCAAGCATAATGCCTTGCCCATAAGCATTCCCCACCCTGGAATATCTTAACCTACCCATTCCCCTATCTGGAATAACTGTACCTCCCTCAAAAGAAGTGATAAGCCGCAATATATTTGACTGTTGTAGGCTGCCGTCTCCCGCTTAAGGGCGAATTTCAAACGTTGTCCATCACAGAGACAAATGATCTGGCTCCAGCCGCGTCTATAGGAGTATCTGTCTGCTCACTTCTAGCTCCAGTGGAGACTGATGGAAAAATGGCCGCTAACAACCTGTGGTCCTTGTTCCGGGTGCGCGTGTCACCATCGAGCCTTAATGACATCATAAAGCTGCTTCAAGTGCAAGACTTGCAGGCTTATATACAGTCTATCTATCTATCTATCTATCTATCTATCTATCTATCTAATGTATGTTACTGCATAGATATATATCTAGCTATATAAATAGATAGCTATATATCAATATAGATATTTCTACAAATATCTAGCTTTACGTATAAATTTAAACTTCTATAGTTATGGTTTTGTAGGGCTGAAAACATACATACAAAATTTGTATTATTATCAGCATTATTCTTATAATTGCCATTGATGTTATTCCAGGGACAGGTAATAAACCGCATGAGGCTTTGACCAATTTTTACCATTTTAGGTAAAAAGCTGCATTGACTGCACTTCTGCATTTTGTGGGATATGGTAGGACTGCAAGCAAATCCTGAGACAAGATATATCAAAAACACTCCATACAGCATGCAATTTCATTTTCCAAGATAGAAACATTGGTCACGCTGAACATTGTTGAACGTTTTCGCTGCAATGCATCCTGGGACGCTTGGATCCAGGTTCCATCATTCATGTTGCGCTATTTCAACCAACCTGTGTGGCTCATATTCACTTTGGGTTGACAATTGGCATGGTCATGGTGTAGGCCGAGCCTTTTTTGCCACTTCATCCGCCTCCGATCAAGCATAATGCCTTGCCCATAAGCATTCCCCTCCCTGGAATAACTTAACCTACCCATTCCCCTATCTGGAATAACTGTACCTACCACAAAAGAAGTGATAAGCAGCGATCAATTTGACTGTTGTAGGCTGCCGTATCCCGCTTAAGGGCGAATTTCAAACGTTGTCCATCACAGAGACAAATGATCTGGCTCCAGCAGCGTCTATAGGAGTATCTGTCTGCTCACTTCTAGCTCCAGTGGAGACTGATGGAAAAATGGCCGCTAACAACCTGTGGTCCTTGTTCCGGGTGCGCGTGTCACCATCGAGCCTTAATGACATCATAAAGCTGCTTCAAGTGCAAGACTTGCAGGCTTATATACAGTCTATCTATCTATCTATCTATCTATCTATCTATCTAATGTATGTTACTGCATAGATATATATCTAGCTATATAAATAGATAGCTATATATCAATATAGATATTTCTACAAATATCTAGCTTTACGTATAAATTTAAACTTCTATAGTTATGGTTTTGTAGGGCTGAAAACATACATACAAAATTTGTATTATTATCAGCATTATTCTTATAATTGCCATTGATGTTATTCCAGGGGCAGGTAATAAACCGCATGAGGCTTTGACCAATTTTTACCATTTTAGGTAAAAAGCTGCATTGACTGCACTTCTGCATTTTGTGGGATATGGTAGGACTGCAAGCAAATCCTGAGACAAGATATATCAAAAACACTCCATACAGCATGCGATTTCATTTTCCAAGATAGAAACATTGGTCACGCTGAACATTGTTGAACGTTTTCACTGCAATGCATCCTGAGACGCTTGGATCCAGGTTCTATCATTCATGCTGCGCCATTTCAACCAACCTGTGTGGCTCATATTCACTTTGGGTTGACGAGTTGCATGGTCATGGTGTAGGCCGAGCCTTTTTTGCCACTTCATCCGCCTCCGATCAAGCATAATGCCTTGCCCATAAGCATTCCCCACCCTGGAATATCTTAACCTACCCATTCCCCTATCTGGAATAACTGTACCTCCCTCAAAAGAAGTGATAAGCCGCAATATATTTGACTGTTGTAGGCTGCCGTCTCCCGCTTAAGGGCGAATTTCAAACGTTGTCCATCACAGAGACAAATGATCTGGCTCCAGCCGCGTCTATAGGAGTATCTGTCTGCTCACTTCTAGCTCCAGTGGAGACTGATGGAAAAATGGCCGCTAACAACCTGTGGTCCTTGTTCCGGGTGCGCGTGTCACCATCGAGCCTTAATGACATCATAAAGCTGCTTCAAGTGCAAGACTTGCAGGCTTATATACAGTCTATCTATCTATCTATCTATCTATCTATCTATCTATCTATCTAATGTATGTTACTGCATAGATATATATCTAGCTATATAAATAGATAGCTATATATCAATATAGATATTTCTACAAATATCTAGCTTTACGTATAAATTTAAACTTCTATAGTTATGGTTTTGTAGGGCTGAAAACATACATACAAAATTTGTATTATTATCAGCATTATTCTTATAATTGCCATTGATGTTATTCCAGGGGCAGGTAATAAACCGCATGAGGCTTTGACCAATTTTTACCATTTTAGGTAAAAAGCTGCATTGACTGCACTTCTGCATTTTGTGGGATATGGTAGGACTGCAAGCAAATCCTGAGACAAGATATATCAAAAACACTCCATACAGCATGCGATTTCATTTTCCAAGATAGAAACATTGGTCACGCTGAACATTGTTGAACGTTTTCACTGCAATGCATCCTGAGACGCTTGGATCCAGGTTCTATCATTCATGCTGCGCCATTTCAACCAACCTGTGTGGCTCATATTCACTTTGGGTTGACGAGTTGCATGGTCATGGTGTAGGCCGAGCCTTTTTTGCCACTTCATCCGCCTCCGATCAAGCATAATGCCTTGCCCATAAGCATTCCCCACCCTGGAATATCTTAACCTACCCATTCCCCTATCTGGAATAACTGTACCTCCCTCAAAAGAAGTGATAAGCCGCAATATATTTGACTGTTGTAGGCTGCCGTCTCCCGCTTAAGGGCGAATTTCAAACGTTGTCCATCACAGAGACAAATGATCTGGCTCCAGCCGCGTCTATAGGAGTATCTGTCTGCTCACTTCTAGCTCCAGTGGAGACTGATGGAAAAATGGCCGCTAACAACCTGTGGTCCTTGTTCCGGGTGCGCGTGTCACCATCGAGCCTTAATGACATCATAAAGCTGCTTCAAGTGCAAGACTTGCAGGCTTATATACAGTCTATCTATCTATCTATCTATCTATCTATCTATCTATCTAATGTATGTTACTGCATAGATATATATCTAGCTATATAAATAGATAGCTATATATCAATATAGATATTTCTACAAATATCTAGCTTTACGTATAAATTTAAACTTCTATAGTTATGGTTTTGTAGGGCTGAAAACATACATACAAAATTTGTATTATTATCAGCATTATTCTTATAATTGCCATTGATGTTATTCCAGGGACAGGTAATAAACCGCATGAGGCTTTGACCAATTTTTACCATTTTAGGTAAAAAGCTGCATTGACTGCACTTCTGCATTTTGTGGGATATGGTAGGACTGCAAGCAAATCCTGAGACAAGATATATCAAAAACACTCCATACAGCATGCGATTTCATTTTCCAAGATAGAAACATTGGTCACGCTGAACATTGTTGAACGTTTTCACTGCAATGCATCCTGAGACGCTTGGATCCAGGTTCTATCATTCATGCTGCGCCATTTCAACCAACCTGTGTGGCTCATATTCACTTTGGGTTGACGAGTTGCATGGTCATGGTGTAGGCCGAGCCTTTTTTGCCACTTCATCCGCCTCCGATCAAGCATAATGCCTTGCCCATAAGCATTCCCCACCCTGGAATATCTTAACCTACCCATTCCCCTATCTGGAATAACTGTACCTCCCTCAAAAGAAGTGATAAGCCGCAATATATTTGACTGTTGTAGGCTGCCGTCTCCCGCTTAAGGGCGAATTTCAAACGTTGTCCATCACAGAGACAAATGATCTGGCTCCAGCCGCGTCTATAGGAGTATCTGTCTGCTCACTTCTAGCTCCAGTGGAGACTGATGGAAAAATGGCCGCTAACAACCTGTGGTCCTTGTTCCGGGTGCGCGTGTCACCATCGAGCCTTAATGACATCATAAAGCTGCTTCAAGTGCAAGACTTGCAGGCTTATATACAGTCTATCTATCTATCTATCTATCTATCTATCTATCTATCTAATGTATGTTACTGCATAGATATATATCTAGCTATATAAATAGATAGCTATATATCAATATAGATATTTCTACAAATATCTAGCTTTACGTATAAATTTAAACTTCTATAGTTATGGTTTTGTAGGGCTGAAAACATACATACAAAATTTGTATTATTATCAGCATTATTCTTATAATTGCCATTGATGTTATTCCAGGGACAGGTAATAAACCGCATGAGGCTTTGACCAATTTTTACCATTTTAGGTAAAAAGCTGCATTGACTGCACTTCTGCATTTTGTGGGATATGGTAGGACTGCAAGCAAATCCTGAGACAAGATATATCAAAAACACTCCATACAGCATGCAATTTCATTTTCCAAGATAGAAACATTGGTCACGCTGAACATTGTTGAACGTTTTCGCTGCAATGCATCCTGGGACGCTTGGATCCAGGTTCCATCATTCATGTTGCGCTATTTCAACCAACCTGTGTGGCTCATATTCACTTTGGGTTGACAATTGGCATGGTCATGGTGTAGGCCGAGCCTTTTTTGCCACTTCATCCGCCTCCGATCAAGCATAATGCCTTGCCCATAAGCATTCCCCTCCCTGGAATAACTTAACCTACCCATTCCCCTATCTGGAATAACTGTACCTACCACAAAAGAAGTGATAAGCAGCGATCAATTTGACTGTTGTAGGCTGCCGTATCCCGCTTAAGGGCGAATTTCAAACGTTGTCCATCACAGAGACAAATGATCTGGCTCCAGCAGCGTCTATAGGAGTATCTGTCTGCTCACTTCTAGCTCCAGTGGAGACTGATGGAAAAATGGCCGCTAACAACCTGTGGTCCTTGTTCCGGGTGCGCGTGTCACCATCGAGCCTTAATGACATCATAAAGCTGCTTCAAGTGCAAGACTTGCAGGCTTATATACAGTCTATCTATCTATCTATCTATCTATCTATCTATCTAATGTATGTTACTGCATAGATATATATCTAGCTATATAAATAGATAGCTATATATCAATATAGATATTTCTACAAATATCTAGCTTTACGTATAAATTTAAACTTCTATAGTTATGGTTTTGTAGGGCTGAAAACATACATACAAAATTTGTATTATTATCAGCATTATTCTTATAATTGCCATTGATGTTATTCCAGGGGCAGGTAATAAACCGCATGAGGCTTTGACCAATTTTTACCATTTTAGGTAAAAAGCTGCATTGACTGCACTTCTGCATTTTGTGGGATATGGTAGGACTGCAAGCAAATCCTGAGACAAGATATATCAAAAACACTCCATACAGCATGCGATTTCATTTTCCAAGATAGAAACATTGGTCACGCTGAACATTGTTGAACGTTTTCACTGCAATGCATCCTGAGACGCTTGGATCCAGGTTCTATCATTCATGCTGCGCCATTTCAACCAACCTGTGTGGCTCATATTCACTTTGGGTTGACGAGTTGCATGGTCATGGTGTAGGCCGAGCCTTTTTTGCCACTTCATCCGCCTCCGATCAAGCATAATGCCTTGCCCATAAGCATTCCCCACCCTGGAATATCTTAACCTACCCATTCCCCTATCTGGAATAACTGTACCTCCCTCAAAAGAAGTGATAAGCCGCAATATATTTGACTGTTGTAGGCTGCCGTCTCCCGCTTAAGGGCGAATTTCAAACGTTGTCCATCACAGAGACAAATGATCTGGCTCCAGCCGCGTCTATAGGAGTATCTGTCTGCTCACTTCTAGCTCCAGTGGAGACTGATGGAAAAATGGCCGCTAACAACCTGTGGTCCTTGTTCCGGGTGCGCGTGTCACCATCGAGCCTTAATGACATCATAAAGCTGCTTCAAGTGCAAGACTTGCAGGCTTATATACAGTCTATCTATCTATCTATCTATCTATCTATCTATCTATCTATCTAATGTATGTTACTGCATAGATATATATCTAGCTATATAAATAGATAGCTATATATCAATATAGATATTTCTACAAATATCTAGCTTTACGTATAAATTTAAACTTCTATAGTTATGGTTTTGTAGGGCTGAAAACATACATACAAAATTTGTATTATTATCAGCATTATTCTTATAATTGCCATTGATGTTATTCCAGGGGCAGGTAATAAACCGCATGAGGCTTTGACCAATTTTTACCATTTTAGGTAAAAAGCTGCATTGACTGCACTTCTGCATTTTGTGGGATATGGTAGGACTGCAAGCAAATCCTGAGACAAGATATATCAAAAACACTCCATACAGCATGCGATTTCATTTTCCAAGATAGAAACATTGGTCACGCTGAACATTGTTGAACGTTTTCACTGCAATGCATCCTGAGACGCTTGGATCCAGGTTCTATCATTCATGCTGCGCCATTTCAACCAACCTGTGTGGCTCATATTCACTTTGGGTTGACGAGTTGCATGGTCATGGTGTAGGCCGAGCCTTTTTTGCCACTTCATCCGCCTCCGATCAAGCATAATGCCTTGCCCATAAGCATTCCCCACCCTGGAATATCTTAACCTACCCATTCCCCTATCTGGAATAACTGTACCTCCCTCAAAAGAAGTGATAAGCCGCAATATATTTGACTGTTGTAGGCTGCCGTCTCCCGCTTAAGGGCGAATTTCAAACGTTGTCCATCACAGAGACAAATGATCTGGCTCCAGCCGCGTCTATAGGAGTATCTGTCTGCTCACTTCTAGCTCCAGTGGAGACTGATGGAAAAATGGCCGCTAACAACCTGTGGTCCTTGTTCCGGGTGCGCGTGTCACCATCGAGCCTTAATGACATCATAAAGCTGCTTCAAGTGCAAGACTTGCAGGCTTATATACAGTCTATCTATCTATCTATCTATCTATCTATCTATCTATCTAATGTATGTTACTGCATAGATATATATCTAGCTATATAAATAGATAGCTATATATCAATATAGATATTTCTACAAATATCTAGCTTTACGTATAAATTTAAACTTCTATAGTTATGGTTTTGTAGGGCTGAAAACATACATACAAAATTTGTATTATTATCAGCATTATTCTTATAATTGCCATTGATGTTATTCCAGGGACAGGTAATAAACCGCATGAGGCTTTGACCAATTTTTACCATTTTAGGTAAAAAGCTGCATTGACTGCACTTCTGCATTTTGTGGGATATGGTAGGACTGCAAGCAAATCCTGAGACAAGATATATCAAAAACACTCCATACAGCATGCAATTTCATTTTCCAAGATAGAAACATTGGTCACGCTGAACATTGTTGAACGTTTTCGCTGCAATGCATCCTGGGACGCTTGGATCCAGGTTCCATCATTCATGTTGCGCTATTTCAACCAACCTGTGTGGCTCATATTCACTTTGGGTTGACAATTGGCATGGTCATGGTGTAGGCCGAGCCTTTTTTGCCACTTCATCCGCCTCCGATCAAGCATAATGCCTTGCCCATAAGCATTCCCCTCCCTGGAATAACTTAACCTACCCATTCCCCTATCTGGAATAACTGTACCTACCACAAAAGAAGTGATAAGCAGCGATCAATTTGACTGTTGTAGGCTGCCGTATCCCGCTTAAGGGCGAATTTCAAACGTTGTCCATCACAGAGACAAATGATCTGGCTCCAGCAGCGTCTATAGGAGTATCTGTCTGCTCACTTCTAGCTCCAGTGGAGACTGATGGAAAAATGGCCGCTAACAACCTGTGGTCCTTGTTCCGGGTGCGCGTGTCACCATCGAGCCTTAATGACATCATAAAGCTGCTTCAAGTGCAAGACTTGCAGGCTTATATACAGTCTATCTATCTATCTATCTATCTATCTATCTATCTAATGTATGTTACTGCATAGATATATATCTAGCTATATAAATAGATAGCTATATATCAATATAGATATTTCTACAAATATCTAGCTTTACGTATAAATTTAAACTTCTATAGTTATGGTTTTGTAGGGCTGAAAACATACATACAAAATTTGTATTATTATCAGCATTATTCTTATAATTGCCATTGATGTTATTCCAGGGGCAGGTAATAAACCGCATGAGGCTTTGACCAATTTTTACCATTTTAGGTAAAAAGCTGCATTGACTGCACTTCTGCATTTTGTGGGATATGGTAGGACTGCAAGCAAATCCTGAGACAAGATATATCAAAAACACTCCATACAGCATGCGATTTCATTTTCCAAGATAGAAACATTGGTCACGCTGAACATTGTTGAACGTTTTCACTGCAATGCATCCTGAGACGCTTGGATCCAGGTTCTATCATTCATGCTGCGCCATTTCAACCAACCTGTGTGGCTCATATTCACTTTGGGTTGACGAGTTGCATGGTCATGGTGTAGGCCGAGCCTTTTTTGCCACTTCATCCGCCTCCGATCAAGCATAATGCCTTGCCCATAAGCATTCCCCACCCTGGAATATCTTAACCTACCCATTCCCCTATCTGGAATAACTGTACCTCCCTCAAAAGAAGTGATAAGCCGCAATATATTTGACTGTTGTAGGCTGCCGTCTCCCGCTTAAGGGCGAATTTCAAACGTTGTCCATCACAGAGACAAATGATCTGGCTCCAGCCGCGTCTATAGGAGTATCTGTCTGCTCACTTCTAGCTCCAGTGGAGACTGATGGAAAAATGGCCGCTAACAACCTGTGGTCCTTGTTCCGGGTGCGCGTGTCACCATCGAGCCTTAATGACATCATAAAGCTGCTTCAAGTGCAAGACTTGCAGGCTTATATACAGTCTATCTATCTATCTATCTATCTATCTATCTATCTATCTATCTAATGTATGTTACTGCATAGATATATATCTAGCTATATAAATAGATAGCTATATATCAATATAGATATTTCTACAAATATCTAGCTTTACGTATAAATTTAAACTTCTATAGTTATGGTTTTGTAGGGCTGAAAACATACATACAAAATTTGTATTATTATCAGCATTATTCTTATAATTGCCATTGATGTTATTCCAGGGGCAGGTAATAAACCGCATGAGGCTTTGACCAATTTTTACCATTTTAGGTAAAAAGCTGCATTGACTGCACTTCTGCATTTTGTGGGATATGGTAGGACTGCAAGCAAATCCTGAGACAAGATATATCAAAAACACTCCATACAGCATGCGATTTCATTTTCCAAGATAGAAACATTGGTCACGCTGAACATTGTTGAACGTTTTCACTGCAATGCATCCTGAGACGCTTGGATCCAGGTTCTATCATTCATGCTGCGCCATTTCAACCAACCTGTGTGGCTCATATTCACTTTGGGTTGACGAGTTGCATGGTCATGGTGTAGGCCGAGCCTTTTTTGCCACTTCATCCGCCTCCGATCAAGCATAATGCCTTGCCCATAAGCATTCCCCACCCTGGAATATCTTAACCTACCCATTCCCCTATCTGGAATAACTGTACCTCCCTCAAAAGAAGTGATAAGCCGCAATATATTTGACTGTTGTAGGCTGCCGTCTCCCGCTTAAGGGCGAATTTCAAACGTTGTCCATCACAGAGACAAATGATCTGGCTCCAGCCGCGTCTATAGGAGTATCTGTCTGCTCACTTCTAGCTCCAGTGGAGACTGATGGAAAAATGGCCGCTAACAACCTGTGGTCCTTGTTCCGGGTGCGCGTGTCACCATCGAGCCTTAATGACATCATAAAGCTGCTTCAAGTGCAAGACTTGCAGGCTTATATACAGTCTATCTATCTATCTATCTATCTATCTATCTATCTATCTATCTATCTAATGTATGTTACTGCATAGATATATATCTAGCTATATAAATAGATAGCTATATATCAATATAGATATTTCTACAAATATCTAGCTTTACGTATAAATTTAAACTTCTATAGTTATGGTTTTGTAGGGCTGAAAACATACATACAAAATTTGTATTATTATCAGCATTATTCTTATAATTGCCATTGATGTTATTCCAGGGGCAGGTAATAAACCGCATGAGGCTTTGACCAATTTTTACCATTTTAGGTAAAAAGCTGCATTGACTGCACTTCTGCATTTTGTGGGATATGGTAGGACTGCAAGCAAATCCTGAGACAAGATATATCAAAAACACTCCATACAGCATGCGATTTCATTTTCCAAGATAGAAACATTGGTCACGCTGAACATTGCTGAACGTTTTTGCTGCAATGCATCCTGAGACGCTTGGATCCAGGTTCTATCATTCATGCTGCGCCATTTCAACCAACCTGTGTGGCTCATATTCACTTTGGGTTGACGAGTTGCATGGTCATGGTGTAGGCCGAGCCTTTTTTGCCACTTCATCCGCCTCCGATCAAGCATAATGCCTTGCCCATAAGCATTCCCCACCCTGGAATATCTTAACCTACCCATTCCCCTATCTGGAATAACTGTACCTCCCTCAAAAGAAGTGATAAGCCGCAATATATTTGACTGTTGTAGGCTGCCGTCTCCCGCTTAAGGGCGAATTTCAAACGTTGTCCATCACAGAGACAAATGATCTGGCTCCAGCCGCGTCTATAGGAGTATCTGTCTGCTCACTTCTAGCTCCAGTGGAGACTGATGGAAAAATGGCCGCTAACAACCTGTGGTCCTTGTTCCGGGTGCGCGTGTCACCATCGAGCCTTAATGACATCATAAAGCTGCTTCAAGTGCAAGACTTGCAGGCTTATATACAGTCTATCTATCTATCTATCTATCTATCTATCTATCTATCTATCTAATGTATGTTACTGCATAGATATATATCTAGCTATATAAATAGATAGCTATATATCAATATAGATATTTCTACAAATATCTAGCTTTACGTATAAATTTAAACTTCTATAGTTATGGTTTTGTAGGGCTGAAAACATACATACAATATTTGTATTATTATCAGCATTATTCTTATAATTGCCATTGATGTTATTCCAGGGGCAGGTAATAAACCGCATGAGGCTTTGACCAATTTTTACCATTTTAGGTAAAAAGCTGCATTGACTGCACTTCTGCATTTTGTGGGATATGGTAGGACTGCAAGCAAATCCTGAGACAAGATATATCAAAAACACTCCATACAGCATGCGATTTCATTTTCCAAGATAGAAACATTGGTCACGCTGAACATTGTTGAACGTTTTCACTGCAATGCATCCTGAGACGCTTGGATCCAGGTTCTATCATTCATGCTGCGCCATTTCAACCAACCTGTGTGGCTCATATTCACTTTGGGTTGACGAGTTGCATGGTCATGGTGTAGGCCGAGCCTTTTTTGCCACTTCATCCGCCTCCGATCAAGCATAATGCCTTGCCCATAAGCATTCCCCACCCTGGAATATCTTAACCTACCCATTCCCCTATCTGGAATAACTGTACCTCCCTCAAAAGAAGTGATAAGCCGCAATATATTTGACTGTTGTAGGCTGCCGTCTCCCGCTTAAGGGCGAATTTCAAACGTTGTCCATCACAGAGACAAATGATCTGGCTCCAGCCGCGTCTATAGGAGTATCTGTCTGCTCACTTCTAGCTCCAGTGGAGACTGATGGAAAAATGGCCGCTAACAACCTGTGGTCCTTGTTCCGGGTGCGCGTGTCACCATCGAGCCTTAATGACATCATAAAGCTGCTTCAAGTGCAAGACTTGCAGGCTTATATACAGTCTATCTATCTATCTATCTATCTATCTATCTATCTATCTATCTATCTAATGTATGTTACTGCATAGATATATATCTAGCTATATAAATAGATAGCTATATATCAATATAGATATTTCTACAAATATCTAGCTTTACGTATAAATTTAAACTTCTATAGTTATGGTTTTGTAGGGCTGAAAACATACATACAAAATTTGTATTATTATCAGCATTATTCTTATAATTGCCATTGATGTTATTCCAGGGACAGGTAATAAACCGCATGAGGCTTTGACCAATTTTTACCATTTTAGGTAAAAAGCTGCATTGACTGCACTTCTGCATTTTGTGGGATATGGTAGGACTGCAAGCAAATCCTGAGACAAGATATATCAAAAACACTCCATACAGCATGCAATTTCATTTTCCAAGATAGAAACATTGGTCACGCTGAACATTGTTGAACGTTTTCGCTGCAATGCATCCTGGGACGCTTGGATCCAGGTTCCATCATTCATGTTGCGCTATTTCAACCAACCTGTGTGGCTCATATTCACTTTGGGTTGACAATTGGCATGGTCATGGTGTAGGCCGAGCCTTTTTTGCCACTTCATCCGCCTCCGATCAAGCATAATGCCTTGCCCATAAGCATTCCCCTCCCTGGAATAACTTAACCTACCCATTCCCCTATCTGGAATAACTGTACCTACCACAAAAGAAGTGATAAGCAGCGATCAATTTGACTGTTGTAGGCTGCCGTATCCCGCTTAAGGGCGAATTTCAAACGTTGTCCATCACAGAGACAAATGATCTGGCTCCAGCAGCGTCTATAGGAGTATCTGTCTGCTCACTTCTAGCTCCAGTGGAGACTGATGGAAAAATGGCCGCTAACAACCTGTGGTCCTTGTTCCGGGTGCGCGTGTCACCATCGAGCCTTAATGACATCATAAAGCTGCTTCAAGTGCAAGACTTGCAGGCTTATATACAGTCTATCTATCTATCTATCTATCTATCTAATGTATGTTACTGCATAGATATATATCTAGCTATATAAATAGATAGCTATATATCAATATAGATATTTCTACAAATATCTAGCTTTACGTATAAATTTAAACTTCTATAGTTATGGTTTTGTAGGGCTGAAAACATACATACAAAATTTGTATTATTATCAGCATTATTCTTATAATTGCCATTGATGTTATTCCAGGGGCAGGTAATAAACCGCATGAGGCTTTGACCAATTTTTACCATTTTAGGTAAAAAGCTGCATTGACTGCACTTCTGCATTTTGTGGGATATGGTAGGACTGCAAGCAAATCCTGAGACAAGATATATCAAAAACACTCCATACAGCATGCGATTTCATTTTCCAAGATAGAAACATTGGTCACGCTGAACATTGTTGAACGTTTTCACTGCAATGCATCCTGAGACGCTTGGATCCAGGTTCTATCATTCATGCTGCGCCATTTCAACCAACCTGTGTGGCTCATATTCACTTTGGGTTGACGAGTTGCATGGTCATGGTGTAGGCCGAGCCTTTTTTGCCACTTCATCCGCCTCCGATCAAGCATAATGCCTTGCCCATAAGCATTCCCCACCCTGGAATATCTTAACCTACCCATTCCCCTATCTGGAATAACTGTACCTCCCTCAAAAGAAGTGATAAGCCGCAATATATTTGACTGTTGTAGGCTGCCGTCTCCCGCTTAAGGGCGAATTTCAAACGTTGTCCATCACAGAGACAAATGATCTGGCTCCAGCCGCGTCTATAGGAGTATCTGTCTGCTCACTTCTAGCTCCAGTGGAGACTGATGGAAAAATGGCCGCTAACAACCTGTGGTCCTTGTTCCGGGTGCGCGTGTCACCATCGAGCCTTAATGACATCATAAAGCTGCTTCAAGTGCAAGACTTGCAGGCTTATATACAGTCTATCTATCTATCTATCTATCTATCTATCTATCTATCTATCTATCTATCTAATGTATGTTACTGCATAGATATATATCTAGCTATATAAATAGATAGCTATATATCAATATAGATATTTCTACAAATATCTAGCTTTACGTATAAATTTAAACTTCTATAGTTATGGTTTTGTAGGGCTGAAAACATACATACAAAATTTGTATTATTATCAGCATTATTCTTATAATTGCCATTGATGTTATTCCAGGGGCAGGTAATAAACCGCATGAGGCTTTGACCAATTTTTACCATTTTAGGTAAAAAGCTGCATTGACTGCACTTCTGCATTTTGTGGGATATGGTAGGACTGCAAGCAAATCCTGAGACAAGATATATCAAAAACACTCCATACAGCATGCGATTTCATTTTCCAAGATAGAAACATTGGTCACGCTGAACATTGTTGAACGTTTTCACTGCAATGCATCCTGAGACGCTTGGATCCAGGTTCTATCATTCATGCTGCGCCATTTCAACCAACCTGTGTGGCTCATATTCACTTTGGGTTGACGAGTTGCATGGTCATGGTGTAGGCCGAGCCTTTTTTGCCACTTCATCCGCCTCCGATCAAGCATAATGCCTTGCCCATAAGCATTCCCCACCCTGGAATATCTTAACCTACCCATTCCCCTATCTGGAATAACTGTACCTCCCTCAAAAGAAGTGATAAGCCGCAATATATTTGACTGTTGTAGGCTGCCGTCTCCCGCTTAAGGGCGAATTTCAAACGTTGTCCATCACAGAGACAAATGATCTGGCTCCAGCCGCGTCTATAGGAGTATCTGTCTGCTCACTTCTAGCTCCAGTGGAGACTGATGGAAAAATGGCCGCTAACAACCTGTGGTCCTTGTTCCGGGTGCGCGTGTCACCATCGAGCCTTAATGACATCATAAAGCTGCTTCAAGTGCAAGACTTGCAGGCTTATATACAGTCTATCTATCTATCTATCTATCTATCTATCTATCTATCTAATGTATGTTACTGCATAGATATATATCTAGCTATATAAATAGATAGCTATATATCAATATAGATATTTCTACAAATATCTAGCTTTACGTATAAATTTAAACTTCTATAGTTATGGTTTTGTAGGGCTGAAAACATACATACAAAATTTGTATTATTATCAGCATTATTCTTATAATTGCCATTGATGTTATTCCAGGGGCAGGTAATAAACCGCATGAGGCTTTGACCAATTTTTACCATTTTAGGTAAAAAGCTGCATTGACTGCACTTCTGCATTTTGTGGGATATGGTAGGACTGCAAGCAAATCCTGAGACAAGATATATCAAAAACACTCCATACAGCATGCGATTTCATTTTCCAAGATAGAAACATTGGTCACGCTGAACATTGCTGAACGTTTTTGCTGCAATGCATCCTGAGACGCTTGGATCCAGGTTCTATCATTCATGCTGCGCCATTTCAACCAACCTGTGTGGCTCATATTCACTTTGGGTTGACGAGTTGCATGGTCATGGTGTAGGCCGAGCCTTTTTTGCCACTTCATCCGCCTCCGATCAAGCATAATGCCTTGCCCATAAGCATTCCCCACCCTGGAATATCTTAACCTACCCATTCCCCTATCTGGAATAACTGTACCTCCCTCAAAAGAAGTGATAAGCCGCAATATATTTGACTGTTGTAGGCTGCCGTCTCCCGCTTAAGGGCGAATTTCAAACGTTGTCCATCACAGAGACAAATGATCTGGCTCCAGCCGCGTCTATAGGAGTATCTGTCTGCTCACTTCTAGCTCCAGTGGAGACTGATGGAAAAATGGCCGCTAACAACCTGTGGTCCTTGTTCCGGGTGCGCGTGTCACCATCGAGCCTTAATGACATCATAAAGCTGCTTCAAGTGCAAGACTTGCAGGCTTATATACAGTCTATCTATCTATCTATCTATCTATCTATCTATCTATCTATCTATCTAATGTATGTTACTGCATAGATATATATCTAGCTATATAAATAGATAGCTATATATCAATATAGATATTTCTACAAATATCTAGCTTTACGTATAAATTTAAACTTCTATAGTTATGGTTTTGTAGGGCTGAAAACATACATACAAAATTTGTATTATTATCAGCATTATTCTTATAATTGCCATTGATGTTATTCCAGGGGCAGGTAATAAACCGCATGAGGCTTTGACCAATTTTTACCATTTTAGGTAAAAAGCTGCATTGACTGCACTTCTGCATTTTGTGGGATATGGTAGGACTGCAAGCAAATCCTGAGACAAGATATATCAAAAACACTCCATACAGCATGCGATTTCATTTTCCAAGATAGAAACATTGGTCACGCTGAACATTGTTGAACGTTTTCACTGCAATGCATCCTGAGACGCTTGGATCCAGGTTCTATCATTCATGCTGCGCCATTTCAACCAACCTGTGTGGCTCATATTCACTTTGGGTTGACGAGTTGCATGGTCATGGTGTAGGCCGAGCCTTTTTTGCCACTTCATCCGCCTCCGATCAAGCATAATGCCTTGCCCATAAGCATTCCCCACCCTGGAATATCTTAACCTACCCATTCCCCTATCTGGAATAACTGTACCTCCCTCAAAAGAAGTGATAAGCCGCAATATATTTGACTGTTGTAGGCTGCCGTCTCCCGCTTAAGGGCGAATTTCAAACGTTGTCCATCACAGAGACAAATGATCTGGCTCCAGCCGCGTCTATAGGAGTATCTGTCTGCTCACTTCTAGCTCCAGTGGAGACTGATGGAAAAATGGCCGCTAACAACCTGTGGTCCTTGTTCCGGGTGCGCGTGTCACCATCGAGCCTTAATGACATCATAAAGCTGCTTCAAGTGCAAGACTTGCAGGCTTATATACAGTCTATCTATCTATCTATCTATCTATCTATCTATCTATCTATCTAATGTATGTTACTGCATAGATATATATCTAGCTATATAAATAGATAGCTATATATCAATATAGATATTTCTACAAATATCTAGCTTTACGTATAAATTTAAACTTCTATAGTTATGGTTTTGTAGGGCTGAAAACATACATACAAAATTTGTATTATTATCAGCATTATTCTTATAATTGCCATTGATGTTATTCCAGGGACAGGTAATAAACCGCATGAGGCTTTGACCAATTTTTACCATTTTAGGTAAAAAGCTGCATTGACTGCACTTCTGCATTTTGTGGGATATGGTAGGACTGCAAGCAAATCCTGAGACAAGATATATCAAAAACACTCCATACAGCATGCAATTTCATTTTCCAAGATAGAAACATTGGTCACGCTGAACATTGTTGAACGTTTTCGCTGCAATGCATCCTGGGACGCTTGGATCCAGGTTCCATCATTCATGTTGCGCTATTTCAACCAACCTGTGTGGCTCATATTCACTTTGGGTTGACAATTGGCATGGTCATGGTGTAGGCCGAGCCTTTTTTGCCACTTCATCCGCCTCCGATCAAGCATAATGCCTTGCCCATAAGCATTCCCCTCCCTGGAATAACTTAACCTACCCATTCCCCTATCTGGAATAACTGTACCTACCACAAAAGAAGTGATAAGCAGCGATCAATTTGACTGTTGTAGGCTGCCGTATCCCGCTTAAGGGCGAATTTCAAACGTTGTCCATCACAGAGACAAATGATCTGGCTCCAGCAGCGTCTATAGGAGTATCTGTCTGCTCACTTCTAGCTCCAGTGGAGACTGATGGAAAAATGGCCGCTAACAACCTGTGGTCCTTGTTCCGGGTGCGCGTGTCACCATCGAGCCTTAATGACATCATAAAGCTGCTTCAAGTGCAAGACTTGCAGGCTTATATACAGTCTATCTATCTATCTATCTATCTATCTAATGTATGTTACTGCATAGATATATATCTAGCTATATAAATAGATAGCTATATATCAATATAGATATTTCTACAAATATCTAGCTTTACGTATAAATTTAAACTTCTATAGTTATGGTTTTGTAGGGCTGAAAACATACATACAAAATTTGTATTATTATCAGCATTATTCTTATAATTGCCATTGATGTTATTCCAGGGGCAGGTAATAAACCGCATGAGGCTTTGACCAATTTTTACCATTTTAGGTAAAAAGCTGCATTGACTGCACTTCTGCATTTTGTGGGATATGGTAGGACTGCAAGCAAATCCTGAGACAAGATATATCAAAAACACTCCATACAGCATGCGATTTCATTTTCCAAGATAGAAACATTGGTCACGCTGAACATTGTTGAACGTTTTCACTGCAATGCATCCTGAGACGCTTGGATCCAGGTTCTATCATTCATGCTGCGCCATTTCAACCAACCTGTGTGGCTCATATTCACTTTGGGTTGACGAGTTGCATGGTCATGGTGTAGGCCGAGCCTTTTTTGCCACTTCATCCGCCTCCGATCAAGCATAATGCCTTGCCCATAAGCATTCCCCACCCTGGAATATCTTAACCTACCCATTCCCCTATCTGGAATAACTGTACCTCCCTCAAAAGAAGTGATAAGCCGCAATATATTTGACTGTTGTAGGCTGCCGTCTCCCGCTTAAGGGCGAATTTCAAACGTTGTCCATCACAGAGACAAATGATCTGGCTCCAGCCGCGTCTATAGGAGTATCTGTCTGCTCACTTCTAGCTCCAGTGGAGACTGATGGAAAAATGGCCGCTAACAACCTGTGGTCCTTGTTCCGGGTGCGCGTGTCACCATCGAGCCTTAATGACATCATAAAGCTGCTTCAAGTGCAAGACTTGCAGGCTTATATACAGTCTATCTATCTATCTATCTATCTATCTATCTATCTATCTATCTATCTATCTATCTAATGTATGTTACTGCATAGATATATATCTAGCTATATAAATAGATAGCTATATATCAATATAGATATTTCTACAAATATCTAGCTTTACGTATAAATTTAAACTTCTATAGTTATGGTTTTGTAGGGCTGAAAACATACATACAAAATTTGTATTATTATCAGCATTATTCTTATAATTGCCATTGATGTTATTCCAGGGGCAGGTAATAAACCGCATGAGGCTTTGACCAATTTTTACCATTTTAGGTAAAAAGCTGCATTGACTGCACTTCTGCATTTTGTGGGATATGGTAGGACTGCAAGCAAATCCTGAGACAAGATATATCAAAAACACTCCATACAGCATGCGATTTCATTTTCCAAGATAGAAACATTGGTCACGCTGAACATTGTTGAACGTTTTCACTGCAATGCATCCTGAGACGCTTGGATCCAGGTTCTATCATTCATGCTGCGCCATTTCAACCAACCTGTGTGGCTCATATTCACTTTGGGTTGACGAGTTGCATGGTCATGGTGTAGGCCGAGCCTTTTTTGCCACTTCATCCGCCTCCGATCAAGCATAATGCCTTGCCCATAAGCATTCCCCACCCTGGAATATCTTAACCTACCCATTCCCCTATCTGGAATAACTGTACCTCCCTCAAAAGAAGTGATAAGCCGCAATATATTTGACTGTTGTAGGCTGCCGTCTCCCGCTTAAGGGCGAATTTCAAACGTTGTCCATCACAGAGACAAATGATCTGGCTCCAGCCGCGTCTATAGGAGTATCTGTCTGCTCACTTCTAGCTCCAGTGGAGACTGATGGAAAAATGGCCGCTAACAACCTGTGGTCCTTGTTCCGGGTGCGCGTGTCACCATCGAGCCTTAATGACATCATAAAGCTGCTTCAAGTGCAAGACTTGCAGGCTTATATACAGTCTATCTATCTATCTATCTATCTATCTATCTAATGTATGTTACTGCATAGATATATATCTAGCTATATAAATAGATAGCTATATATCAATATAGATATTTCTACAAATATCTAGCTTTACGTATAAATTTAAACTTCTATAGTTATGGTTTTGTAGGGCTGAAAACATACATACAAAATTTGTATTATTATCAGCATTATTCTTATAATTGCCATTGATGTTATTCCAGGGACAGGTAATAAACCGCATGAGGCTTTGACCAATTTTTACCATTTTAGGTAAAAAGCTGCATTGACTGCACTTCTGCATTTTGTGGGATATGGTAGGACTGCAAGCAAATCCTGAGACAAGATATATCAAAAACACTCCATACAGCATGCAATTTCATTTTCCAAGATAGAAACATTGGTCACGCTGAACATTGTTGAACGTTTTCGCTGCAATGCATCCTGGGACGCTTGGATCCAGGTTCCATCATTCATGTTGCGCTATTTCAACCAACCTGTGTGGCTCATATTCACTTTGGGTTGACAATTGGCATGGTCATGGTGTAGGCCGAGCCTTTTTTGCCACTTCATCCGCCTCCGATCAAGCATAATGCCTTGCCCATAAGCATTCCCCTCCCTGGAATAACTTAACCTACCCATTCCCCTATCTGGAATAACTGTACCTACCACAAAAGAAGTGATAAGCAGCGATCAATTTGACTGTTGTAGGCTGCCGTATCCCGCTTAAGGGCGAATTTCAAACGTTGTCCATCACAGAGACAAATGATCTGGCTCCAGCAGCGTCTATAGGAGTATCTGTCTGCTCACTTCTAGCTCCAGTGGAGACTGATGGAAAAATGGCCGCTAACAACCTGTGATCCTTGTTCCGGGTGCGCGTGTCACCATCGAGCCTTAATGACATCATAAAGCTGCTTCAAGTGCAAGACTTGCAGGCTTATATACAGTCTATCTATCTATCTATCTATCTATCTATCTAATGTATGTTACTGCATAGATATATATCTAGCTATATAAATAGATAGCTATATATCAATGTAGATATTTCTACAAATATCTAGCTTTACGTATAAATTTAAACTTCTATAGTTATGGTTTTGTAGGGCTGAAAACATACATACAAAATTTGTATTATTATCAGCATTATTCTTATAATTGCCATTGATGTTATTCCAGGGGCAGGTAATAAACCGCATGAGGCTTTGACCAATTTTTACCATTTTAGGTAAAAAGCTGCATTGACTGCACTTCTGCATTTTGTGGGATATGGTAGGACTGCAAGCAAATCCTGAGACAAGATATATCAAAAACACTCCATACAGCATGCGATTTCATTTTCCAAGATAGAAACATTGGTCACGCTGAACATTGTTGAACGTTTTCACTGCAATGCATCCTGAGACGCTTGGATCCAGGTTCTATCATTCATACTGCGCCATTTCAACCAACCTGTGTGGCTCATATTCACTTTGGGTTGACGAGTTGCATGGTCATGGTGTAGGCCGAGCCTTTTTTGCCACTTCATCTGCCTCCGATCAAGCATAATGCCTTGCCCATAAGCATTCCCCACCCTGGAATATCTTAACCTACCCATTCCCCTATCTGGAATAACTGTACCTCCCTCAAAAGAAGTGATAAGCCGCAATATATTTGACTGTTGTAGGCTGCCGTCTCCCGCTTAAGGGCGAATTTCAAACGTTGTCCATCACAGAGACAAATGATCTGGCTCCAGCCGCGTCTATAGGAGTATCTGTCTGCTCATTTCTAGCTCCAGTGGAGACTGATGGAAAAATGGCCGCTAACAACCTGTGGTCCTTGTTCCGGGTGCGCGTGTCACCATCGAGCCTTAATGACATCATAAAGCTGCTTCAAGTGCAAGACTTGCAGGCTTATATACAGTCTATCTATCTATCTATCTATCTATCTATCTAATGTATGTTACTGCATAGATATATATCTAGCTATATAAATAGATAGCTATATATCAATATAGATATTTCTACAAATATCTAGCTTTACGTATAAATTTAAACTTCTATAGTTATGGTTTTGTAGGGCTGAAAACATACATACAAAATTTGTATTATTATCAGCATTATTCTTATAATTGCCATTGATGTTATTCCAGGGGCAGGTAATAAACCGCATGAGGCTTTGACCAATTTTTACCATTTTAGGTAAAAAGCTGCATTGACTGCACTTCTGCATTTTGTGGGATATGGTAGGACTGCAAGCAAATCCTGAGACAAGATATATCAAAAACACTCCATACAGCATGCGATTTCATTTTCCAAGATAGAAACATTGGTCACGCTGAACATTGCTGAACGTTTTCGCTGCAATGCATCCTGAGACGCTTGGATCCAGGTTCTATCATTCATGCTGCGCCATTTCAACCAACCTGTGTGGCTCATATTCACTTTGGGTTGACGAGTTGCATGGTCATGGTGTAGGCCGAGCCTTTTTTGCCACTTCATCCGCCTCCGATCAAGCATAATGCCTTGCCCATAAGCATTCCCCACCCTGGAATATCTTAACCTACCCATTCCCCTATCTGGAATAACTGTACCTCCCTCAAAAGAAGTGATAAGCCGCAATATATTTGACTGTTGTAGGCTGCCGTCTCCCGCTTAAGGGCGAATTTCAAACGTTGTCCATCACAGAGACAAATGATCTGGCTCCAGCCGCGTCTATAGGAGTATCTGTCTGCTCACTTCTAGCTCCAGTGGAGACTGATGGAAAAATGGCCGCTAACAACCTGTGGTCCTTGTTCCGGGTGCGCGTGTCACCATCGAGCCTTAATGACATCATAAAGCTGCTTCAAGTGCAAGACTTGCAGGCTTATATACAGTCTATCTATCTATCTATCTATCTATCTATCTATCTATCTAATGTATGTTACTGCATAGATATATATCTAGCTATATAAATAGATAGCTATATATCAATATAGATATTTCTACAAATATCTAGCTTTACGTATAAATTTAAACTTCTATAGTTATGGTTTTGTAGGGCTGAAAACATACATACAAAATTTGTATTATTATCAGCATTATTCTTATAATTGCCATTGATGTTATTCCAGGGACAGGTAATAAACCGCATGAGGCTTTGACCAATTTTTACCATTTTAGGTAAAAAGCTGCATTGACTGCACTTCTGCATTTTGTGGGATATGGTAGGACTGCAAGCAAATCCTGAGACAAGATATATCAAAAACACTCCATACAGCATGCAATTTCATTTTCCAAGATAGAAACATTGGTCACGCTGAACATTGTTGAACGTTTTCGCTGCAATGCATCCTGGGACGCTTGGATCCAGGTTCCATCATTCATGTTGCGCTATTTCAACCAACCTGTGTGGCTCATATTCACTTTGGGTTGACAATTGGCATGGTCATGGTGTAGGCCGAGCCTTTTTTGCCACTTCATCCGCCTCCGATCAAGCATAATGCCTTGCCCATAAGCATTCCCCTCCCTGGAATAACTTAACCTACCCATTCCCCTATCTGGAATAACTGTACCTACCACAAAAGAAGTGATAAGCAGCGATCAATTTGACTGTTGTAGGCTGCCGTATCCCGCTTAAGGGCGAATTTCAAACGTTGTCCATCACAGAGACAAATGATCTGGCTCCAGCAGCGTCTATAGGAGTATCAGTCTGCTCACTTCTAGCTCCAGTGGAGACTGATGGAAAAATGGCCGCTAACAACCTGTGATCCTTGTTCCGGGTGCGCGTGTCACCATCGAGCCTTAATGACATCATAAAGCTGCTTCAAGTGCAAGACTTGCAGGCTTATATACAGTCTATCTATCTATCTATCTATCTATCTAATGTATGTTACTGCATAGATATATATCTAGCTATATAAATAGATAGCTATATATCAATATAGATATTTCTACAAATATCTAGCTTTACGTATAAATTTAAACTTCTATAGTTATGGTTTTGTAGGGCT